>NW_021166933.1:26718-101718 GCF_900634415.1 Cottoperca gobio | reverse complement strand
GTCATGTGACGGAGCGGAGCCTTTAGCCCCCGTCACTCTCACAGCACCGCCTTCTACGCCTGAAGACACACACAGAACATCTTCTGGGACATTTTTCACAATGTTTGACATTATAAAATAATAATAAGTAAATAAAATCTTCTAATAATCGGTGCAGAGAGGAAGTAACACGCAGAGCGTCCCAGCGTGTTCTGAGGCAGCTGGTCCGCTCTCATGGTCTGGTGGATGGATGCATGCATTATTAGAAATGTGTTGCCAAGAAGCGCATACTGGCACTTTAACTCAGTTTTAACATTTAGGCAGTGGTGGGACCATGGTAAGACTGAAATTAAAATGCTTTGTCAGCAGCACACCCTCAATGTCACACATGACATCACCAGATCTATGAAAGACCTGGAGGGTGATATAGTGGAACTAGAACAATAAGTGAGTCCACAGGAGATCGAGGATATATTGAAATCCTCAAAGTAAAAAAAATGGCGTTAGCCGACCTGCTAGACGTTAAAGTCCAGGGCGCACTGGTCCGGTCCCGGTTCCAAAACGCCACCGAAATGGATGCTCCATCTAGTTTCTTCTTCGGCCTGGAGAAGAAGAACGGACAGAAGAGGGTAATCCACTCACTGCTCTCAGTCACAGGGCAAGAGATAACGGAACCAAGCCAGATCAGAGGGGTTTTTAGGGGGACTACCTCGGGTATCCGAGGAAACCAACTCACAGCTGGAGGGGCCGTTGACTACACAGGAGCTACAGGCTGCTCTGCAGAGCATGCAAGCACGGCAGGCTCCCAGTATCGACGGCCTCACTGTTGTCTTTTAGATGTTTTTAACGAGAGTCTGGCCTCTGGTTCCATGCCGATGTCCTGCCGCAGGGCCGTGATAACGCTCCTGCCCAAGAAAGGAAACTTGCAGGACATCGGAAACTGGCGCCCTGTGTCTTTGCTGTGTGTGGATTACAAGGCTCTGGCCACCAGGCTGGGGGGGGCTATGGAGCAGGTCATCCACCGGGACCAGACCTACTGTGTGCCCGGCAGGTCCATGGTAGACAATGTCTACCTAATTCGAGATGTTTTGGAGGTCTCCAGCTCATTGGGCTTTGATACTGGTCTGATTTCTCTAGACCAGGAAAAGGCTTTTGACCGCGTTGAACACAACTTCCTCTGGAAAGTAATGGAGAAGTTTGGGTTCAGCGCTGGTTTCATAGGCAAGATCAAGGTGTTGTACAGTGAAGTTGAGAGTGTGCTGAAGTTTAATGGTACTCTGTGTGCTCCTTTTAGAGTGTGTAGAGGGGTCCGGCAGGGCTGTGCTCTGTCGGGGATGCTCTATGCGCTCTCCCTGGAACCTCTCCTCTGCAAAATACGCTCCAGCCTACAAGGTCTGGTTTTACCTGGTTTTAATAGCAGATTTGTTTTATCCGCATACGCAGATGATATTATTGTTTTTATTAAAAGCCAGAGAGATGCGGACATTTTAACAGATATAGTAGATAGTTTTAGTGTAACATCGGCGGCGAAGGTAAATTGGAAGAAAAGTGAGGCCCTCGCTGTCGGGGAGTGGCGTGGCGGTCTCCCAGTTCTTCCCCAGAGCCTCACCTGGAGAACTGACGGCCTGAAATATCTCGGCGTGTTTGTAGGAAAAGAAATTATTGTCCAGAAGAACTGGGAGAACGTCACAGAAAAGATTCAGGGAAAGCTTTCCAAGTGGAAGTGGCTGCTCCCTCAGATGTCTTTTAAAGGTAGGGTTTTGGTTTTAAACAACCTTGTAGCATCCCAATTGTGGCACCGTCTGACCTGTGTAGACCCTCCCTCTGGCCTTTTAGCAAAACTACAGAAAGAAATGGTAGACTTTTTTTGGGATGGTCTACACTGGGTGCCACAGGGGGTGCTGTTTTTATCCAGAGAGGAGGGGGGACAGGGCCTTGTCCACCTGGCCAGCCGAACAGCCACTTTTAGACTTCAGTTTTTACAAAAATATCTTACCGGCCCGGCTGATTTGGTGTGGAGAGATGTGACCAGCTGCATTCTCAGACGTGTAAATAACCTGGGGCTGGATGCTGCTCTGTTTTTAACTGATTCTAATTTTTTTAAGTTAAATGGGCTGCCTCCATTTTATCAGGGTGTTTTTAAGTCTTGGGCCCTTTTTAATCATAAAAGGTGTCCAATGTCGGACTCTCTGCACTGGTTGTTGAAGGAGCCTTTGATTTACAGAGCCAGGCTGGACGTCAGCAGCAGCAGCACACCCAGCCTGATGGTGGCGCTCTGCAGGTCCAGAACCCTGTGTCTGCAGCAACTGGTGGATGCAGTGGGGCCGGCGCTGAGTGATGCCCGAGCCCTGCGCTTGCTGCTGGGTCTGACCGCCGCTCGAGTGGCCGAGAGGATTCTGGAGCTGTGGAGCCAGAGGCTATCGGGGAAGGAGAAGAGAATAATAAAAGACTACAGTGACGGGAAGGCTTCTCCAGACCCAGCAGACCCTTTTCCAGAGATCAACCTGAGCCCAGGGCTGGGAGTACTGACCGGTCCCCTGCTCAAGGTCACCAACCCGGCAGGACTGACGCTGCACAGAGCCGACAAAAAGACTCTATATGTGAACTGTGTAAAAAGCATCCACAAGAAAGGCCTGTGCAGCAGACCCTCCACTGTGTGGAGTAACAGACTGGGAAGTGGACCAAGCCCACAGTGGGGGTCTTTTTACAAACCTCCCCTCAAAAAGCGGACAGCCGACCTCCAGTGGAGGATTTTACATGGTGCCGTCGCTTGTAACGCTTTTATCGCCGTTATTAATCCCGCTGTTTTTAACAAATGCCCTTTCTGCAACTTACGTGAGACTGTATTCCATGTTTTTACTGAGTGTAAGAGACTCACAGAGTTCTTCTCTCTTTTAACATTGGTTTTTAGTCTTTTTAACGTAGTTTTTACCGAGAGTGTTTTTATCATGGGAGCTGCCTACAAAAAAGACAACAAAGAAAAGTGGCAGCTCCTAAACTTCCTCTCGGGAGAGGCAAAAATGGCGATATATATAAGCAGGAAAAACAGAGTTGAGAACAGAGAGGGGCAGGAGGCCAAGACAGTGTGGCTGTGCAATATCAGGGCAAGACTCTGGCTCGATTTTAGGTTTCACAAACATACCGGGGATCTCGACACTTTTAAAAAACGTTGGTGTTTTAAAAATATTATCTGCACTGTGAACAATGAATGTTTACACTTTGCACAGGTTTTTATTGGATATTGGATAATTTTTATATATTTATAGAATTGTTATTTATAAATATATATTTTTTGATATGATAATATGATTGTTCGTTACACTTTATTAGTAAACTGTTTGTTTTAAGAATATGTAAATAAAGTGTTTTTGAAAAAAATTTCTTTCTTCTCCCCCTCCCTTTCTCCCTCTCTGTGAAATCACAGCAGTGTTTCCTTCGTCCCTGGGGGGGGCTGCAGAGCGGTTCACTCAGGGACGTAGGAAACACAGAGAGGTTCATCTTCAGTTCACGCTCCGGCTCCTCTGTGTCACAGAATAAAGTGCTGATGAAGGGGGGGGGGGGGGGCGTGAAGTGGTCAAACGAGGCTGCGGAGTTCAATGAGACTGAAATATTTACATTTTTGGTCCAAAACAGGAGCTAAAAGTTCACGTCGCCGATGAAAGGAGACAAGAGTTGATCCAGAACTCTGAGACTTCAGTGAGTCACTGAACACTGACAACAACATGAAGCGACTTCTCTTCCTTTAATCTAACCACGACAAATATAAATATATATGACTAAAACATCTTTATTTTATTTACTTTGTATATATTATTATCAGGATCATAAAGCCTCAACAACGTAAACACATTAATATTAATGCATCTTTGCAACTCCTATGGTTATTAATTGTCTTACTTCAATTTGGGGGATGATCATGCTCTAACCTTTGGAACTACAGTTCCCATGATGCTTTAGAGGGATGTAAGCAGGAAGTATAGTGACGCTAAGTCAAATGGAGTCGATCGTCTGTGGGCTACAACTTATTTTAAATATATTTGTTTCCATATGTTCTCCATTAAAAGTATGCCGAAGTATCAGTGAGCAGCTCCTGTGTGCAGAGAACACAAGAATCTACAGACAACTGTCACTGAGACTCTGAGACACTGAGACACTGAGACACTGAGACTCTGAGAGACTGAGACTCAGACTCAGAGACTCTGAGACTCTCAGACTCTGAGACACTGAGACACAGAGACACAGAGACACAGAGACACAGAGACTCTGAGACACGAGACAGAGACACAGAGACACAGAGACACAGAGACTCTGAGACACTGAGACACTGAGACACAGAGACACAGAGACACAGAGACTCTGAGACTCTGAGACACAGAGACACAGAGACACAGAGACTCTGAGACACTGAGACACAGAGACACAGAGACACAGAGACACAGAGACTCTGAGACACAGAGACTCTGAGACTCTGAGACACTGAGACACAGAGACTCTGAGACACTGAGACACTGAGACTCTGAGACTCTGAGACACAGAGACACAGAGACACAGAGACTCTGAGACACTGAGACACAGAGACTCTGAGACTCTGAGACACAGAGACACTGAGACTCTAAGACACTGAGACTCAGACTCTGAGACTCTGAGACACAGAGACTCTGAGACTCTGAGACTCTGAGACACTGAGACACAGAGACACAGAGACACAGAGACTCTGAGACTCTGAGACACAGAGACACAGAGACTCTGAGACACAGAGACACAGAGACACAGAGACTCTGAGACTCTGAGACTCTGAGACACTGAGACACTGAGACTCTGAGACTCTGAGACACTGAGACTCTGAGACTCTGAGACTCTGAGACACTGAGACACAGAGACACACTGAGACACTGAGACACTGAGACACTGAGACACTGAGACACTGAGACACTGAGACACAGAGACACAGAGACACTGAGACACAGAGACACTGAGACTCTAAGACACTGAGACTCAGACTCTGAGACTCTGAGACACAGAGACTCAGACTCAGACTCTGAGACTCTGAGACACAGAGACACTGAGACTCTGAGAGACTGAGACTCAGACTCAGACTCTGAGACTCTGAGACACAGAGACACAGAGACACAGAGACACTGAGACTCTGAGACACTGAGACTCAGACTCTGAGACTCTGAGACACAGAGACTCTGAGACTCTGAGACACAGAGACACAGAGACACAGAGACTCTCAGACACTGAGACACTGAGACTCTGAGACACTGAGACTCTGAGACTCTGAGACACTGAGACTCTGAGACACTGAGACTCTGAGACTCTGAGAGACTGAGACTCTGAGACACTGAGACTCTGAGACTCTGAGACACTCTGAGACTCTGAGACTCTGAGACACTGAGACTCTGAGACACTGAGACACTGAGACACTGAGACTCTGAGACACTGAGACACTGAGACTCTGAGACTCTGAGACAATGAGACTCTGAGACACTGAGACACTGAGACACTGAGACTCTGAGACACTGAGACACTGAGACTCTGAGACTCTGAGACAATGAGACTCTGAGACACAGAGACTCAGACTCTGAGACTCTGAGACACAGAGACACAGAGACACAGAGACACTGAGACTCTCAGACTCTGAGACACAGAGACACAGACTCTGAGACACTGAGTTGGTGGAGGTTCATTGAGGAGTATAAACAGAGTAACTTGTCAAACTGAATCTGAAACACGTTTAACCTCTGTGTGCTCAGATTTGATTGACTTGTAACTCTGAGGAGAAGCAGTGCTTTGTAATCTCATCATATTTAATTCCCACGTACATTTGCGTGATTGAGTTGTTTGAAAATACAAAGTGAAGTCCAGGTTTAAATTTGAATAAACATTTTTGCATCTTCATTTCCAGAATATGTGCAGAAGGTTTTATTAAACTTCAATTCAAATGTGACTTAAATGACACATCTACTGTACAAATGTAAACCTAAGACTCGATTCAACAGAACGACGGTTCAACGCTCTGCTGGCTGCTCTGGAGACCAGATTTAACCTCTTTTCATGTTGTATTGTAGCCTGTAGGATGAAATATGTTTATATTTATATATATATTTATCATGGTGGAGAAGTGTTCCATGCAACAGTCACTGTAAACATAACATACATCATCTGCACTATTATTTACTCAAACAGAAAAGTATAAAGTGTTGAAACCTCCTACGACGCATTACAGAATCCCAAAAAGTGGAAAAAGTAATCAGTAAGTTTGGGAGTTCATGTGAGAGTTACACGCTGCAGCACAGCTTCAATCTGGATGGATACATGTTTAGTTTATAAGAGAAAGTTAAATAAATCCCTAACAGCTGATAAAGAGTTTCTGGGAGGTTCAGACGAGGGTGAGGGGTTCAGTCAGGGGTTGCAACACAAAGCTCCAGACGCGCTTGCTTAAGGTTGCCAGATGAATGTTTGAGGGTTATGAAAACAGCCGAGAGTTCAGCCTGTGGTCATGTCCTCATGCTGCCTCTGTGTGTGTGTGGGTGTGTGTGTGTGTGTGTGTGTGTGTGTGTGTACCTGGCACTTCCTGGATGACCACCTGGCTGAAGTCGCAGATGACGTCAGGCAGCAGGTATCGCCGCGGGTCGCCGATCTCGTACACCAGCTGCTCCGCCACCGTGCCGAAGGACACGAGGCCGCCGGTTTTGGGCGGTTTGGAGAGAAGGAAGGAGCCGTCGCTGGAACACTCCACCACCGGGAAACCCATGTTGTCCCTGGCACACAGAACAAGTCATTTATCCAGCTGACAGTTTAAACTGACAGAAAACAGCCTTCACGTTGCATTTACAGTTCGGATTGAAGTGTGGCCCCAGTTTGGAGAAACTCTCTTCAAAGACACCAGACTCCATTGAAGGAAACTGTAATTTTACGTTGCAGAACATGTGAGTTTCTGTTACCGCTGCCTCGATTAGTTAGTTAATTTGAGTTATTGTGTGACTTTGGTGTTTTAAAGGGTCAGTTCGGATTCACTAAAGTCACACAACAACACAAACTAACTAACTGATGGAGGCAGCAGTAGACCAGTCACCCCCGTGTTCTGCCAGGTAAAATGACTGTTTTTGTCAATGGAGTCTGGTGGCTTTGTCTGACAGCAAGGTAAAGTGGGGAACATATTCTAAATATGGCGTACACTTAAACAGTTTGTTTTCGGTGTCTTGATTGTGGAGCTCTGAACATCTACTGAAGGTCAAATAATGACTCATGAGAAGAAGCTCATTTATAAATAACTCTGTAACTTTCAGTGTTACGGCTCCGTCCTACCAGTCAGGGACTGTGTGCCAGTCGGTGAAGACTCCACCTGTACTCTGAGCTCCACACTCAATCAGGTGACCTGCAAGACTGAACACACACACACACACACACACACACACACACACACACACACACACGTTATTCAAGAGAAGACACAATGTTTTAGCAAACATTTCATTTTGAAATCTTTGAATTGCCACATACTCATATTGCAAATTCACTGTCTATTCCTCACTGACAGTATAAATGGGACAGAGTCTGTGTGTGTGTGTGTGTGTGTGTGTGTGTGTGTGTGTGTGTGTGTGTGTGTGTGTGTGTGTACCTCCCAGCTGCCAGAAGGTCATAGTCAGTCCTCTCCCATTTAAACTGCAACACATAACAGATCCGTTACCTTCCTCACAACCATCAAACTCAGTTCAAAGTTTCTGAGAGTTGCAGCAGAAGCTGTGGGCGAGGAAGTTTGTTCCACACGTACGCTGTGCATGAGCGGCCCCAGAGCCACGGCGCTGTCCACGCAGCGGCCCGTGACCACGATGTCGGCCCCGAGGTCCAGACAGCGCCGGATAGGAAGAGCCCTGGACACAGGGGGGGGGGGGGGTTACAACAGCTATTCCCGGGACTCACAGCGCCATCTACTGGGCAGCAGAAGGACTTTGTTTGGATCCTAAAACCTAAAATTAAGAGTTATAAATATAAATTTAAATAATATGTGAGAGAGTTTTTGTACCCGAGGTAAGCGTTCATACTGTGGAGGGTTTTAGGCAACTGTTGTCTGCTGCCATCATCCGCCATCTTTACTTCTGAGAGGCTGTTTCTCTGAGGAGACGACAGAGGAGACGACAGAGGAGACGAGAGAAGAGACGAGAGAGGAGACGACAGAGGAGACGACAGAGGAGACGACGGAGGAGACGACGGAGGAGACGACGGAGGAGACGACAGAGAAGACGACGGAGGAGACGACGGAGGAGACGACAGAGGAGACGAGAGAAGAGACGAGAGAGGAGACGACAGAGGAGACGACGGAGGAGACGACAGAGAAGACGACGGAGGAGACGACGGAGGAGACGACGGAGGAGACGACGGAGAAGACGACAGAGAAGACGACAGAGGAGACGAGAGAGGAGACGACAGAGGAGACGACGGAGGAGACGACGGATGAGACGACGGAGGAGACGACGGAGGAGACGACAGAGAAGACGACGGAGGAGACGAGAGAGGAGACGACAGAGGAGACGACGGAGGAGACGACGGAGGAGACGACAGAGGAGACAACAGAGGAGACAAGAGAGGAGACGACAGAGGAGACGACAGAGGAGAGGACAGAGGAGAGGAGAGAGGAGACGACAGAGGAGACGAGAGAAGAGACGAGAGAGGAGACGAGAGAGGAGACGACAGAGGAGACGACAGAGGAGACGACAGAGAAGACGACGAAGGAGACGACGGAGGAGACGACGGAGGAGACGACGGAGGAGACGACGGAGGAGACAAGAGAGGAGACGACAGAGGAGACGAGAGAAGAGACGACAGAGGAGACAAGAGAGGAGACGACAGAGGAGACGACAGAAGAGACGAGAAGATTATTAAATGAATGAAGTCATCATGTCGACTAAAAGATGAACGAGATGAAAATGATGATGCCGTTGCTATAGCAACCTTACATGGGGCATGAGGTCATCACCGGTCACCACGGCGACCTTGAGGTCCAGGCCGGCCTTCCTGATGACTTCCTGTATTGCCTCAGCGCAGGCCAGAGGGTTCACACCCCCCGCGTTACTGACCACACGGATACCTGAGCACACACACACTCAACATTACACACACTCAACATCACACACACACTCAACATCACACACACACTCAACATCACACACACTCAACATCACACCTCAACATCACACACACACTCAACATTACACACTCAACATCACACACTCAACATCACACACACACTCAACATCACACACACTCAACATCACACACACACACTCAACATTACACACACTCAACATCACACACACACTCAACATCACAAACACTCAACATCACACCTCAACATCACACACACACTCAACATTACACACACTCAACATCACACACACACTCAACATCACACACACACTCAACATCACACACACTCAACATTACACACACTCAACATCACACACACACTCAACATCACACACACAATCAATCATTTCTCTCACCTTTCCGGTGGATGTCGTGAATAAACGGAGCGAGAGCGATGTGCACGAAGTCCGGAGCGTAACCCAGACTCTACAGGAGGACGAAGATATAATATGATAAACATCAGCATGTGTCACACAAGTAACACGTGGAGGACGGGGACTAAACACAAGTAACACGTGGAGGACGGGGACTACACACAAGTAACACGGGGAGGACGGGGACTAAACACAAGTAACACGTGGAGGACGGGGACTACACACAAGTAACACGGGGAGGACGGGGACTAAACACAAGTAACACGGGGAGGACGGGGACTAAACATAAGTAACACGTGGAGGACGGGGACTACACACAAGTAACACGTGGAGGACGGGGACTAAACATAAGTAACACGTGGAGGACGGGGACTAAACATCAGTAACACGTGGAGGACGGAGACTAAACACAAGTAACACGTGGAGGACGGGGACTAAACATCAGTAACACGGGGAGGACGGGGACTAAACACAAGTAACACGGGGAGGACGGGGACTAAACATAAGTAACACGTGGAGGACGGGGACTAAACATCAGTAACACGTGGAGGACGGAGACTAAACACAAGTAACACGTGGAGGACGGGGACTAAACATAAGTAACACGGGGAGGACGGGGACTAAACACAAGTAACACGGGGAGGACGGGGACTAAACATAAGTAACACGTGGAGGACGGAGACTAAACACAAGTAACACGTGGAGGACGGGGACTAAACATCAGTAACACGTGGAGGACGGAGACTAAACACAAGTAACACGGGGAGGACGGGGACTAAACACAAGTAACACGTGGAGGACGGGGACTAAACACAAGTAACACGGGGAGGACGGGGACTAAACACAAGTAACACGTGGAGGACGGGGACTAAACACAAGTAACACGTGGAGGACGGGGACTAAACACAAGTAACATGTGGAGGACGGAGACTAAACACAAGTAACACGTGGAGGACGGGGACTAAACACAAGTAACACGGGGAGGACGGGGACTAAACATAAGTAACACGTGGAGGACGGAGACTAAACACAAGTAACACGTGGAGGACGGGGACTAAACACAAGTAACACGGGGAGGACGGGGACTAAACATAAGTAACACGTGGAGGACGGGGACTAAACATCAGTAACACGTGGAGGACGGAGACTAAACACAAGTAACACGTGGAGGACGGGGACTAAACACAAGTAACACGGGGAGGACGGGGACTAAACACAAGTAACACGTGGAGGACGGAGACTAAACACAAGTAACACGTGGAGGACGGGGACTAAACACAAGTAACACGGGGAGGACGGGGACTAAACACAAGTAACACGTGGAGGACGGGGACTAAACACAAGTAACACGTGGAGGACGGAGACTAAACACAAGTAACACGTGGAGGACGGGGACTAAACACAAGTAACACGGGGAGGACGGGGACTAAACATAAGTAACACGTGGAGGACGGAGACTAAACACAAGTAACACGTGGAGGACGGGGACTAAACACAAGTAACACGGGGAGGACGGGGACTAAACATAAGTAACACGTGGAGGACGGGGACTAAACATCAGTAACACGTGGAGGACGGAGACTAAACACAAGTAACACGGGGAGGACGGGGACTAAACACAAGTAACACGTGGAGGACGGAGACTAAACACAAGTAACACGTGGAGGACGGGGACTAAACACAAGTAACACGGGGAGGACGGGGACTAAACATAAGTAACACGTGGAGGACGGAGACTAAACATAAGTAACACGTGGAGGACGGGGACTAAACACAAGTAACACGTGGAGGACGGGGACTAAACACAAGTAACACGTGGAGGACGGGGACTAAACATAAGTAACACGTGGAGGACGGAGACTAAACACAAGTAACACGTGGAGGACGGGGACTAAACACAAGTAACACGGGGAGGACGGGGACTAAACATAAGTAACACGTGGAGGACGGAGACTAAACACAAGTAACACGTGGAGGACGGGGACTAAACACAAGTAACACGGGGAGGACGGGGACTAAACATAAGTAACACGTGGAGGACGGGGACTAAACATCAGTAACACGTGGAGGACGGAGACTAAACACAAGTAACACGGGGAGGACGGGGACTAAACACAAGTAACACGTGGAGGACGGAGACTAAACACAAGTAACACGTGGAGGACGGGGACTAAACACAAGTAACACGGGGAGGACGGGGACTAAACATAAGTAACACGTGGAGGACGGAGACTAAACATAAGTAACACGTGGAGGACGGGGACTAAACACAAGTAACACGTGGAGGACGGGGACTAAACACAAGTAACACGTGGAGGACGGGGACTAAACATAAGTAACACGGGGAGGACGGGGACTAAAGCACTCCAAACAACATCTGAAAGAGTTCAACACTTCTACCGTTGCTTTAATGAAAGTGAAACTCATCTTATTAATATGGCCTCCAGACAATGAGCTAGCAGCACCTTCATGACACATAAAGTAAAGACGGGCGACTCACGGGCGTCTTGGCCTTGGCAGCGGTGAGCAGAGACATGGTGATCTCACTCAGGTAGTCGAACACCAGGAAGTCCAGCTCCCCGCTGTGGATCAACTGAGGCACTGAAGCACAAACGTCGATGTTAATGTTGAAGATTCTTGAACCGAAATGTTCAACTTATAACGGTCGAATGCATTTTACATGTGGAGTACATTATAAACTGTGGGGCAAAGTAACCAAGTACATTTACTCAAATACTGTAATTAAGTAGTTTTGAGGTTTGTGATGATTTATTTTACCACTACATCTCATTCATTTGATACATTTGTTTACATAGTTTAAACACAGTTTTTACAGCTAAGATTTGTATGAGTTAAATAATTTATTACAATTTTTACTGTCACATTGTATTATAACATATTCAAAGAATAATAATGTATACATATTTTCTCATGATATTCATTTGTCTAATAAATATTATTATTTCTATTTTTTTATTCATTATGTTGAGTGTCTGAAATGTTTGTATTTTCAATATAAAATAAAATAAAATAGCATAATGAAGCTGAAGTAAAAAACACCTGTCAGCTAGCAGTGTGTGGTTAGCATAATGAAGCTAATGCTAACTTGAGCAGGTATGTGTGACTATAAATTACCTGAGGTGGCTGTGTCCCCCCAGAACCCGGATGCACAGCCGATCCGGACCGGCTTGGTTCCGGCAGAACTTGTGTAACACCTGGATCTGCTTTTATCTTCATGTATTACACTTGACGACAACTTAGCCGACGAGCTAACTTGCCAAAATCTGAAGTTAAAAGGCAAACTGACGCATTTTTCTACGATTCCGCCACGTGACAACCGCGTGAAGGCTTCAGGCGCGTGCCGGAGTAAATGTTGAAAGTTATACATCTTCAATAAATGCTTTTATTAATGGAAAACACACAAAAAAACAATAGTGACTTTAATCTGAGAAGTCCAAGGTGCACTGGTCCATCCCTAAAACCAGTCCGACAGGAAACACGTCCCGGAACGCTTCAGTCCATCCGGGGTCTTTGTGTATTGTCGATAACGCGAAAAAATAAAGGACATTTATTTTAAATTAACTATATTCAGCGAAGAAATATGTTTAAAAAAAAAATAATCAAGAGAGACATTGATGAGATTTTAAGTTTAAGTCCAGAAACAGCATTTATTTTGGTAATTAAGATTTACTGCTTTTATTACTTTTTATTTTATTACTATTGATTTGTCTTGCTTTGGAGGAATGTGTTGTTTGCTCTCCTGGAAAATAATACACAGGAAAACCCTCATATCTACATGATTAATCTTATTATTATAATGTACAAACACCATTAACATAAATGTTGCATTGCCTTTAGCAGTGAGTGCAAACACTTACACAAGACCTAAATCCTAAATATACTTAAATACATGTTTAGTGTTTCCTACTCTCAGGTGAGCAGAAACTGCAGGTTACAAGCTTCTTTCTAAAATACACAAATGTGAAATGATCTGTCAACTTATCGGCTGAGGAAACTCCACGTTGTGCATCCTTAGTGTTAAGTAATTAATAAAAGGTACAATGGTCTTATCTTTGACCCCTAGGTTTGTTTTACATATATATATATTTTAAACACATTAAGTGTGTGTGTGTGTGTGTGTGTGTGTGTGTGTGTGTGTGTGTGTGTGTGTGTGTGTGTGTGTATGTGTGTGTGTGTGATGCAGGTGGCCAGTCCTCTTATGCAAAACATCTGAAGCCTAATGTATGGTTTTGAATATCATGTAATAGATGTGTGTGTGTGTGTGTGTGTGTGTGTGTGTGTGTGTGTGTGTGTGTGTGACTTGTGTTGTGTTTGACACTGTAAGTGGTTTGCATTGAAGGATCTGTGCACAGAGCTACCTGAGGACACAGGTGAGTGACAGCTTTTAAATACTTGAATACTTCTGACTCTAAAGTTAAATAAATAAAAGCAAGAATATTCCACACTTATGAGAACGTGGATATGGATCGTGTTTAAATGCAGCTTAAATAAAACAGCTGTGGATGTTTGGGCTCATTTTATTCTCATAGGTGCCGTGTGTCTCTTATTAAAATAATAATAATAATAATCCCAGTGCAGCGACAACAACATTTACATTTATTTAAGTAAAAGATGCTTTAAAGTTCAGAGAAAACAATAAAATATAATAAAAATAGATCCGTAGTTGTTGTTATTTAGCACAGATGATGAATAATCAGAGCAGGACCGTTAAAGTTATAACAAAGCATCAAAAGTTCTGAAGTTTATCTTTCAGATTTATTTATAACTCGACAAAATGTAAAACATTTTCCCTTCTTTTTGCAATAATCTGCTACATTTTGTAATAAACAGCCTGAACACAATATGAAATATGGTTGTGTAATATTATTACAAAATGCAAGAGTTGCAATTTGAATGAAAATGTAATAAAAGATTTATTATAAAATAACCAACACAATGCATGTCCATATCTGTACCTGTTGTATGCTTAAGAAGAAATACGGTGACACTTGATGTTCATCTTTTAATGCATGAAATAAACATTGTTACACAACATTTTATGAATGGAGACGTCCATGTTGCTGGTTGTTACATAATGTGTTTATAACCCTCACCCCATAATCTCCAGGTTGACAGTTTATTACACATTTAATCAGTGGCGGGCCGTGCATGTCACACCTAAGCCTTCAGTGATGTCCTACAGTCCTACCTGAATTAATCTTAATACCATCATTATGACGCCATGGCTCTAGAAACTATACATGTAGACAGAAACGCAGTACAACCGGGCGTTGCATCACCCAAGTGTGTTCACTAAACAGCACATTGTCGCACCTAAAGCAGTTTCATTTAAGAAACGTGACGATAAAGAATAAAGACACAAACTATCCGCAGTACTGTTACTGCACAGCTGAGCCAGTGCGCCACACACATCTCTACATCTCTTGCAGAAGCTTCAAACATTTTATATATTTGTCAAAAAAACAAATGCTTGTTGCCGAGTCTGTCCAGCAGCATTTCTGCCATAAGTTTTATTTCTCTTTAAGTCCGAGAATGACCGCTCGGCAGAAGCAGTGCACACAGGGATGGTCACTGCCACACATGCCAATGTGTAAAGCTGCCCCATGCTCTCACTCAGATTTTTCTGCTAAAGGAAATCAAGGAGATCACTCATGGCATACATTACAGTCCGTTCTGTTTTTAGCCGGGACAGATCGAACAGTGTTCCGTGACTCTGTGTTAAGCTGGAGAAGGCTATTTGCGGGATTTTTTTCCGGTAGGTCTGAAAGTGCTGGGGGTCGAGGAGGGAGAGAAACATTAATTTTTCGTGGTCTTGAAACCTATTCCATATGTTGTCCAGAATATTGCTGTGGAGTTGTTGGTAGTGTGTGCGAAGGTCTCCTTGTGCTGTACGTGGGCCTCTGCGTGCTCTCGGACCACTTGAGGTGCGCGCTGTGTCCTCGTAGATCGGACTAAACCGGCACCTCTCTCGCTCAATTGTGTCACAAAACTCGTTCACCCTTGTCAGACAGAATTGTACATCCAATGTTTGTTTCTGTAATATTCCAAAGAGCACATCTGAATGCTTAAAAATCCCATTGAATGTTTCAAGCAAAAAACAAAACTTAAAATCATCCAGACGAGCATTAAATCCATCAGCGCTAAGCACAGTATCCCCATCATACTCCTCATGATGTTCCAGTATGTGGTCAAACAGCTCCTTTAAGGCAACTCTCTTCTCAAAGACTGCATTGACCAATCTCGATGTATATTGCCACCGCGTTGGTGCAACATTAGGAAGACGACGCTTGCAAATGTCATCCAGCAGTTACGTGCACTTAGGGGATCTGGAGAGAAATGCTGCAAGGCCATTGAGGTTGGCAAAAAAGACCTTGCATTCTTTAAGCTTTGAGGCCCTTTGAGTGAGTACTAAATTCAGTCGATGTGCATAGCAGTGAATGAATAAGGCCATAGGTGCCCTCTCCTTAACTTTAGCCTGCACCCCATTTAGTCCAGATGCCATGACCGCTGCGCCATCAAAACACTGTGCCACAACTTTATCCAGACTACATTCATATTCCTCCATGAAACGGAAAATAAGAGCGGCGATGTCATCAGCTCGCTTGCCGCTTGTAACATCTTCAAATCTGACAAACCGCTCCTTGACACCGGTGTCCGTCACATAACGCAGGACAAGCGCCAGCTGTGTTACATTACCCACGTCTGTCGTCTCGTCCACCATAACAGCGACAAAGAGTGCTTTTTTATCTCCATTTTGATCTCTTCTCCCATCACTTCAGCAATAGCATAAATCAGGTCGTTTTGTATTTTGCCTGACGTCCCAGTAAACACTTTGTTTGTGGACAGGTGGTAATGCAAATCTGTGTTGTTTTCAAAAAGAAAAGAAAGAAGTTCCACGTAGTTTCCTGTTTGTGGACTCTCGCTTTCATCGTGTCCCCTAAATGAAAGTTCCTGTTTACCCAAAAACAGGAAACAATCAATCAGTCTTTTCAATATTTCCCTATTTTTGTTCACCCTTTCGTTGTGGAGCTCCGTTTCCCTGTGCACTTGTTCGTTGAGCTGTAGATCCACTCGGGTGTCCCCAAAGGTTTTCAAAAGCACTGTAGCTTGTAAGTGCCCAGCCGTGCTTTGGTGTCTCGTTGCTGCCTTGGTTAGACAACTCAAGTTTGCAAACCCTGTGTGGCTCCAAACACCAAATCGATCAGTTGTAAATAGCAGGCATTCCCAGCAGTACAATGTGCAGCGCCTCTCGGAGGCTGTGAGTCGGGGGTACCGCTCGTAGTTAGTGATTTAAAAGTGGCAGACAAACCCTTTTCCCGCCTGTGATAGACTCGCTAGCGTCTGGGTTGGCCGTTCTCTTCTAACGATGTCTATCTTTTCTTGAAAAGTACGTCTTGAAAATAGCGTTGTAATTATATCTGCGACCACATCGATCTCTTCTCCTACTTCAGCTATTATAGGTTGAAAAAACACAAACTAGCTCGTTCAAGTTCAGTTTGCTAGCTCTGCATAGCTCTGCCTCTCAATAGTGCCTATCCAATCAAAAGACGTGCACGTGCTGATGTTATCGTACGCCTGCTAGCTGGCCGCAGTGTCCCCAACTCGAAATCTGATTGGTTAACGCCACAGTTTTGTTTCCGTTCACTTTAAGCGACAGGCGCCCGCACTGTTGATTCTGAAGGCCTCAGGGCAGATCTCTTGGACCCTGGCAACACATCATGGCTGAAATATGATTGGATAAAAGCTCTAACATAAAGGCCAGACCTCCAAATCTCCATCTGAGGCTGGAAGAGAATGAAGAGGATAGACTACTGGGGAATAATTTAATACATATTTGTGGAAAAAATACATCAAAATGAAATGTATATTCTGATGATGTTTAGGCCAGCAGAGAAGGCCTTGCTGGCCCTGACGGCCCACCACTGCATTTAATAATGATTATGTTCCATTAAAGTCAAATGAACTTCAATGAACTCTTTTCTCCTGATGTCCTGATCTGCACTGCTTTGTTCTGCTCCCAGGAAATAGCCACAGCCTCGCTCTCAAACTGAAACTCTCACCGTCTTTTTAAATATCACAAAACAAACCACCAGAGTTTAAAATGGAAGAAAAATCTGAATGCAAGTTTTTGTGAAGAGTTTGAAATGTAAGCAAAGGACAGAAAAGACAAAAATTAAAAATGAATGAACTTGTTCCCGTAGAGCTCCTGGTTGTGTCACTAGATGGAGCCACGTGCTCAATTTCTGTCTCTTTAAGTGGGTTTGATTCAGACGAATGGTTTGTAATCATTTAAAAAAATAAACACAAGGTAAACAGTAAACAGAGGAAACAGGAGGACCCTCTCCCCGGACGGACAGACGTGCAATAGATGTTGTGTGTACAGAATAAACAACAAAGTAAAAATACAACATGATGCAATGAAATATGAAAAAGATGGATCCAGGAGGATGTTGAAATAAGCTTTGTTAGTAAGATCATTTAAGGGACATGGAAGCAAACAGATAGAGAGAGGGAGGTGTCCCCCGGCAGTCTGAGCCTAGAGCAGCATAACGAGGGGCTGGTCCCAGGCAAGCCTGAGCCGGCCCTAACTATAAGCTTTAACACGATTTGTAAAGGTGCAGGATTGGAGCATCTACACACATGTCAGTGTAAATAAAGCTTCTGTGTGACAATTAAAGCTCAAACGCTGTAAAACCTGCTGAAAATATAACATTTCAGTCTCCGGAGATGATGAACTCGTCCTCTCTGAACTCGTCCTCTCTGAACGCCTCTGAGGAGAATCTGTGGAACCCGTGCCCCTCGTCTCCGTACGGGGTCCGGATCTTCTTTACCGTGGAGGCCGCCAACTTCGTGGTACGTTGGCTGAAAGACATCCGATCTGAAAAGAGTCATTGCTTCTTTTGTCAGTTGATAAAGTATCTTAAACAAAATATATTTCAGTAAAACTTGGTGGAATTAGGTGATTTGTTTTTAAGCAGATGCACAACTTTTCTTAACGTTTATGTTTTTAATCAACTGCTACGGAAGTCCCGAGAGGGAAATACGTTTCTGTTTTCTGTTTTTTTAGTTTGTTGTTGTAATACTGATGTCGGCCACAGGAGTGCGCCCCGACCCCGTGTTCTAGACAGAGTAAAAACATTCACGTCTTCTTCCAGTTTTAATTCAACGCAAAGTACATATGTTGTGTGTTAGCTTACACTTAAATCATAAACACAGGAGGAAGACTCTCATGTTTACGAATGGACAAGCAGCCATAACGTTTACCATGTTCTCCTTCTTAGCATGTTAGCAACATTAGCTAATTAGCAGTAAACACAAAGCACACCTGAGGCTGATGAATGTCATGAGTTCATGAATGATGAAGTATTTGACTAGTTGGCATATTTCAGCCTGGAGCAAAGTGTTGGAGCGACACCGCTAGCATGGTTAACAATGTGTTAAAAGACGCTAAGTGTGGCGTGCTAACTTGAACTTTGACCCGCAGTTGGGCCTGCCGGTGAACGCCTGGACAGTGTGGCTGATCGCACACAGCCCCCACTCCGTCAAAGCCTCGGAGGTAAAACACCGACATCCTTCACTTTAATACTTCAACTTGATTTCAAACAGCGTTCATGAGTCTGATTCCTGATGCAACAAGCATCCTGGACTTTGATCAGGGAGTGAAGTGATCACATTTATAAAGATATTCTGTTTCTGTTCTTCACAAAGATGTTGTTTTTATGTATCTTTACTATATTAGATTAAGATTTTCACCATTTTCCATACGGCAGGAAAATATTTAGTAAAATATGTAGAGCAGGTTTTAAAATGTGTTTTATATTTGGTTCCACTATTCAAATAAGAAAGATTTAAATATATATTTATTTTTTACCAAATTGGGCCCTGTAATGTACTTTCTGTGGAATCAACTAAACTAAATACAAATAAATAAATAACATTCTTTATAATATCTTTCGTACATCCCAATTATGTAAAAAAAAAATAATAATAAAAAGATTCTTCTCTGAATAACTTTTGTTTTTTTAACAATTATCATAAAAACAAAAGTTATAAACCCTTAAAACGGCCGATTCCCCTGAAGTGTGCTTTCTAAACCTCAACAGTAACGATGAGATATACAATAAAACATAATAAGTTTTCGTAAAGGAGGTCATCTTCCCTGTTGTGCGTGTTGCAGGTGTTCACTCTGAACTTGGCGTTGCTGGAGTGCGTCTACAGTTTGCTCTCGTTCCTGCGACCGCTCAACTATTACTTCATCAAACATGCTTTTCTCTACACGTTCAACCTCTTCTTCTACGGTCTGCTCAGCGCAGGTGAGGAAATAATAACTTTAACTTACGTTTCAAACACAGTAAATATAGAAGCTTGTGTTCGCTATGAGACTTTTTGTAAACGCACTATTTGCACATCTTTTAACTCAATGCATTTAAATGTAAGTATCTGGAAAGTTTATGTTTGAGTTGTTTGATATGTTCGTGTTTTTATCATTTATGTCTTCATATCTCGTATTTTACATACTCAATAGATATAAATGTATCTTATTTGTATTATTTACTGTCACACATGAATTTGGGATCAATAAAGTTCATCTATGGATTTAAAAGCATTCTCTGTAAAACTTAAAGTGCAATCAAACAAATGTTCCTCCATGAACACTTAACTTCTCACCTCCTCCTGTGTGTCCGCAGGGCAGCCTCTGTTCCAGGCGTGTGTGTGTGTGGAGAGATACCTGGCCGTGGTGCATCCCGTGTCCTACCTCAGGTTTAAAGACAACACACACGCTGCTTGAACACAATGCTTCCAGGTATGTAACACATCTTCCGTGTGTCTCTCAGGTGGAACTCCGTGCGGCCTCGTCTCTGCGCGCTGCCTCTGGTTTGGGGTTTGACTTTCGTCTTCTGTGTTTGCAACGTCTTGAAGTTGGTCTTCGTCTTCCCGGTCGTGTTCCTGCTGCTGCTGCTGCTGCAGGGTCTCTGCTGCGTGCGCATCCTGCAGGTCGGTGCTGCTGCAGGAGAAACCGCATCACTGCTGCGCACTAACTGACACGCAGCTTCCCAGGTGGAGCCTGTCGGAGCTGCTCCACCAACATCAGACATATTTTCAGATTCTGTTGCTTCTAGATTAGTTTCTGACTTTAAAACTGATCTCAAGATAAAACTGGAGTTTTTTTTACTGAACAATTGATAAAAAAGATCATTATTAATGCCCTTCAATAAACAAATGTGTGCACGTGTGCTTTTTTCTATTATGGTGCTAGTAATGTATCAGTAATGTGTCGTCACTGTTCAGGTCCTGCGTCAGCCCGGTCCAGGTGACGGCAGCAAACAGGAAGTGGATCCAGCCAAGAAACAGGCCTTCGTGACAGTTCTGGTCATTCAGGTAAATCTGCAGCTGCGTGTTTTACCTCCAAATGAACAATAAGGCTGCAACTAACCATTCTTTCCATTATTGATGAATCATTTGATTTACAAAATGTCAGGAAACAGTGGAAAGTGACCATCACAGTTTCTTAAAAGCAGCAAATCTCCACATTTGAGAGGCTGAACAGAGAAAAGCAGAAAATCCTCACATTTGGAAACGACTAATAAATTACTAAACGGTTGCAGATTAATTTCCTGCTTCGATTACTTGAGTTTTATTCTTTTTCTCCTCTCGATTTTACTCTTGCATCACAAGGTAAACACGCACCACTTCATTCCTACAGTTAAAACCTCCACTTCTGATTTC
Source organism: Cottoperca gobio (assembly GCF_900634415.1). Classification (NCBI taxonomy): domain Eukaryota; kingdom Metazoa; phylum Chordata; class Actinopteri; order Perciformes; family Bovichtidae; genus Cottoperca; species Cottoperca gobio. The sequence continues at coordinate 80,467 of NW_021166933.1, read as the reverse complement.
AACACCACGAAAAGCAGCAATTGTCTCTAGAGCTGCAATTTACCCTTATTTTCATTATCGATGAATCTGCAGATTAATGTCATCGAACAGTGAAGAATGTCCGTCTCAGTCTCTAAACGTCTGAGATATTCACTTTAATATGATATGAAACAAATGTCCACATTTGAGAGGCTGAAACAGACTTTAAAGACATTCCTTCCTACGATGAGTGACTGCAGATGTGTCTGCGCAGGTGATGATGGTGTTGAACTACCTGCCCACGGTGCTGGCGGTGCCGCTGCGAGGTCGCCTGCGTCGGCACGCTTACCTGTGTCAACTGATTCCTGCCTCACTCTCTTTCTCCGTGTTCGGCAGCTTCATCCAGCCCCTCATGTACCTGATGAGGAGGGGGAAGTTACCCTGCAGGGCCAAAGCTTAACCTCCTGACTGTAGGACAGTCTTCTCCACATTTAGGACGTTAATGTCTTGATATCTTATTTACAAACACTTCAATAAAATGTTTTAAAAACCAAAAGATAAAGTTGTGTTATTGTCAGAACATGAAGCTGGAAAAACACTGGCTCTAAATGAATAAGGGCTTCGGCATCATGCAAACGACCTTCCTATTCCCTCCCACACATACAACAACAGCACGAACACCCACAGTCTGTCACCTGTTCGTCTGTCACCTGTTCACCTGTTCACCTGTTCACCTGTTCACCTGCACACGCTGCTGCTGGACATAAGAACAGATACTGCGCACAAGGTGGGTCTATTTTACTTTATGTATTTATTTTATGTATGTAAGGCTACGGAACAAACATTTGCATTGAACGAAACACAGAAGGAAGGAAGTTAACGAATAGGATTCATCAGGTGTGTGTTCGCTGATTTTAAAATGCGTTTTAAATGAGTGTTTCTTCTCCAGTGCAAAGATCAGTTTCAAGCATTAGTATCTTTAAATTGATTGAAGTTTTCAGCCTCTTTTACGATTACTTTAAGTTGATACCTTGAAAGTGGCCACAGGATGTAACACCCACTCTGTTTTATTACACATTTTATGCATTTTTAAACAGATTGTCTCATTGTTTAATCTGTATAAAAACAGTAAACACGACATGTCAGGGTTTTGTGCAGGAGTAGTCTTGTTGTCGAGATATAAAGTGTTTACAGTTTCTGTTAAGTGGATTGTGTTACCTTTGGACAGAACCAGGATACAGTAGCTGCTTCTAGTATTTTGTGCTCCTGGCTGTAGCTTCATATTTCATATTTGTGGTATCACTCTTGTCATCGAACTCTCAGAAAGAAAGCAAATATGTGTATTTGCTAAAATGTCAAACTAGTTCTTAAAATACGACTTTCTCATCTGTCCTTCTCTGCAAGCTTTCCTCTTCTGGTGGTCTCAGTCTTACGTCTTGATAGTTTAAAACAGTGTTTCCAAAGCTTATGTTATTTATCTAATTTATGTGCACGTTTCAGTTGCTTTGCGTATTTACATTCTCTGCTCTACTTTGCGAAGGGCGGAGCTCCGCTTTGGAACCCACACACACACACGCACGCGTGCGCACACACGTGCACACACGTGCACACATGCGCACACACTTACAGTCAAAGACAGAGTGGAGGAAAGGTAAGGAGAGAACTTAAAGAATCTGCGCCACTCAGATGTCTTCACCTGCTACATGATCACCGTAGAGATCATTGCTATTTTGGGATGGACCTCCTACTGTATCGCCATCTACACATGTAATGTGGGGATGATGATGGTTGGGTATTATTTATTTCCTTCACTTACCTTGGGCAGACTTTCTTCCACTGCCTGACTTGCATTGAGCGTTACCTGGCTGTTGTTCACCCCATTACCTACCTTGGCCTGAAAAAGGCCGGCGGGGTCAGGATCAGGAACATCAGCATTGGTTGTGTTTTGCTGCTGTGCTTCGGACTAATTGGTATAAAAGCCCTGACCTTCCCTAAGTTCCCCATCTATGTCGTTTTTCCATTGTAACCCTCACCTTGGGTCTCGTCTCTTTCCGCAGCTTTTCTGCTCTCCGTGTTTTTATTCGCCTAGGGCTGGGGAAAGTGGGTGGGGTTAGGGGACGGATTGACCAGTCAAAGCAGAGGGCTTTCTATACCATCATGGCCATAATGGGAACACTGATGTTGAGGTTTTGTGGGCTACTGGTTAACGCTTTCATGTTCAAGCTCGAGTTAGGAACACATGGATGTTTGTTGCTAGTGTCCGGATTCTGGCTCTGTGTGCCAAGCAGCCTAGTTCTTCCTCTGCTGTTTCTACACAGAGCAGGAACACTACCATGTTTTAGTCACAACTTGAATCAAAACTAGATTCAAATATAACAGAGTGGAAGTGAAAGCAGTTACAGTAAAACAATAGTTAGTATAGATAACCTGTGAAAATGTGCTTTGTAAGAGTCATAGGTAGGATAATGGTATTTTCTTTGTTGGATAGTATATGGTTATTTGAAGAATGTTGCTACGTGTTTGATTGGATGGTTGAGACAGTTGCTAAGGTTCATAGAGAGCTGCAGGAATGGATCCTAAAACATGCAAATGAGTCAGCGTTTTAGCACTTCTGCTTCCCTCGTCTCAAAGTCAATGTCTTTTTAGGTTCTTGGTTAGAAGCCTGAAATAAGGTCTGTGGATTGTTCTACGACATAAACTACATCAGTAAATACCACACTGGTCAAGTTTAAAAATGGCGATTGCTAACAAGTGGCTAAATGAGACTGCTAAAGATCATCACAGCAAACACAAGTGGTCGTGACGTGAGATATGCGACCGCGGCATTATTCGTTTATAGCCAAGCGTTGGCTTTTTACTTCTGGCATTTGTATTTACGCTACAAAAATCAAAGAAGTTGTGTTAATATGTGGAGATTGTCCCGATGAACCAGACGCATAAGTATAAAAAACGTTTGTTTGCCACAGAGATTATTTTCTGAAATAAAAGAATAGAACAATGGATAAATCCCGTTGGCTTTTTGTCGAGGGAACCAGGTCGAACGGGGTCAGCCTACAAAAATGCGTCATCCCTGCAGCATTTTATTTAGTTGGTTGATACGTTGTTCTAGGTAGTTGCTGTTATAGCCTGACCCATACTGGATTTTGATAAGGATCCATTTCTTTCTTCTTTTTGACCACAATGCTAAACAAGACATTTAGCTGTAGTGCACTTTGGTGAACAAACTTCTTAATGACAACGATGTTTCTTATTATTTATTGGCCGTCATACAATCATAAACATTAGCGTAAGCTAATATCCGCCAACATACAAGCCTGAACAATCTATAGGTGTTGTTGTTATGAGTCTTCGTGGTTTTATTTGTTTCGGTGTTGAAAGGTGGTGGAGGTGGATAAGGTGTTTTGATTGATTATTAGGGCATTACTAGTTTGTTGCTTAGGTGTTGGAAGTGCTAGGGTAAGTAGTTCTTGGGCATTCAAGTTGTTTCCACCTTAAGCTGAAGTCATAATATTACTGTAACAAGGCCATCTTTAATCAACAAAGATCCCACCATGAAGCCAACACAGCACCAATGCTGAATGACAGTTATAATGGCACCAAAGTGCCAGATAATGTGGAAATAAATGGTGAGAGGCCTTTTCTAAATCCACAAAACATGTAGATGAGATGATGCATGATGAGTCACTTTACAAACGGGATGCTGTACAACACACACACCTTCAGTCAGACAACAAAAATACATTTGCGCCAAGCACCCCCCCCCCTCGTTGCACGGACCACTTCAAGCCTACACTATATACAGTAGGGGGTCCCTGCTCCAGGCTACACCAGTTTGGGGGTCCTTGGCCTGAAAAACGTTTAAGACCCCTGCTCTATGGCAGCCAGTACCGGAAAAGGTCCTTCTTAAACATGCCCTCCTTGGCGAGCGTCAACCACTTTCTAGCCAAGGTCTCCAAGTAGCTGCTTGCTTTACCACGGGTGTGGGAGAAGGTTTCTTCAGACTCCAGGTACCTGACACCCTCCACACAAGTGGTGCCAAAGTTAATCAATCTTACCAGGAGTTGTTGACATCTTGTCAACGTGTTGGATGGAACCAGCATCTGCTTTGTTGTTTCACAACATGTTCACAGACTTGTTCTTTTGGCTGTGAGGGTACCGATCAGATTTAACCAGGTGGTCATTGTTGGTTTCGCAAAATGCAAAGAACCCCAAGTTGTGTTTATTTTTTACAGGACAGCAGCATATTGCAGCCTGCGGAGAAACAGCAAACGGACACAGCTTCATCAAGACAGCGGAAAAGGTTAGTCTCTTTTAATGTGATCAAATACATTTAATAAATGGTCATTTTCAATCCAAAATCCATCTAAATGTGTTACCTGTGTGCTCTCATTATTCAATCATACTTTGGTCTGTGAACATTTCAAAGAATCTATTGTAGTCTATAGCGGCGGAGAGTTTAATACCCAATATGAAGAATTTAGGTGGACTTTTTTGATATTGGTAAAACTTTTGGTGGATATTTCTTCATTGTGACTTTGCAACTAAATAATTGGGTTTCATACAAGAACTTTGTCCTACTTCCCTCGTACTTTTTCTGCGAGGTTTGTTTGTACAAGTCAGAGTCCCACTCTCTTCGATTTGATTATTAGCACAATCAACTCCTTTAAAGTTCTACGTAAGGATGTCCATTCTGCTCCGTTGGTGGGCAAGTTTAACAACAAAATCCAAGAAGCTTCAAGTCCTGCTGTCAGAAATCAGCAGACAAAAAACAAAACATATAGCAGCAGTAGTCATATAAGAGGACCTTAATTAGAAAACAATGTGAGAGATACAAAGAGGGAATGGTTGGACATGAAGCCATAAAAGGTTTGGATAAAGCAAAGCAGTTAACGATTAGATGGGAGTGGGTTGAGGGGACGATAGATGCAAAACTAGAAAAAGTCTATACAGCAGATGATGTTACACAGTAGAGGATGTTCGCACTGACAGGAGGGGATTTTCCTACCGAGCTTTGACCTATGAATTGCCTTTCAAATCAAATCAAATCAAATCAAATCAAATTTATTTGTAGAGCCCAATATCACAAATTATACATTTGTCTCAGTGTGCTTTACAGACTATACAGGATACGACACCCTCTGTCCTTAGACCCTCTGTCCTTAGACCCTCTGTCCTTAGATCCTCTGTCCCTCTGTCCTTAGACCCTCTGTGCTTAGACCCTCACAGCACATAAGGAAAAACTTCCTAAAAGAAACCCTATAATTAAAGGGGGAAAAATGGAAGAAACCTCAGGGAGAGACTGAGGAGGGATCCCTCTCCCAGGACGGACAGACGTGCAATAGATGTCGTGTGTACAGGATAAACAACATAGTACAAATACAACATTTGACAGAAATGATTTTGTGTTGAAAAAGAGAAAGTTTGGATGAATCCAGGAAAATGTCAAAAAGGCTTCCCGGTGTCCAGCAGGACCAGGGCAGCAGGCGCAGCCACGATTCATGATCCTGACGTAAACTTTATCAGTGGCAACCTGCCACATGAGAGACAGACACTCCGGGGATGATACCCCGGATGATGAGTTAGTAACATACATTTACATAAATGCATACAGATAGAGAGGGAGAAGAAGAGAGGGAGGGGAGGAGAGAGGGAGAGAAGGAAGAGAGCAGGGAGGTGTCCCCCGGCAGTCTAAGCCTATAGCAGCATAACTAGGGGCTGATCCAGGGCAAACCTGAGCCAGCCCTAACTATAAGCTTTATCAAAAAGGAAAGTCTTTAGCCTACTCTTAAATGTGGAGAGTGTGTCTGCCTCCCGAACACAAACTGGAAGCTGGTTCCACTGGAGAGGAGCTTGATGGCTGAAGGCTCTGGCTCCCATTGTACTCTTAGAGACTCTAGGAACCACAAGTAACCCTGCAGTCTGGGAGCCAGCGACGGAATGATGACATGCGGCTAAACATGTCATCATTCAAAAGATTTGGCAGAGGACCAGAGAAAACTACGGAGTCCGACATTGTTTTGGCAAATGTACACACCGACTCCACATTAACTTTAGTACACTCCGATTGACGCAATCGCGTGTCATTACCGCCGACGTGAATAACAATCTTACTGTATTTCCGTTTAGCCTCAGCCAGCAGTTTCAAATGTGCTTCTATGTCGCCCACTCTGGCCCCCGGAATGCACGTGACTGTCATCGCTGGTGTCTCAAAATGAACGTATCTCAAAATTGAGCTACCGATAACCAGAGTTGGCTTCTCAGCTGGTGTGTCACTGAGTGGGGAGAACCTGTTAGAAACAGCAAGCGGTTGGTGGTGAACCGTGGGCTTCTGATAACACTTCTTTCGGACAGTCACCCAGTCTCCCGGCTGCTCGGGCCCCGCCGGGGGACAGCTAACAGGAGATACCACTCGTCGGCCCGCACCGGCTATAGGGGGCTTGCTAACAGCTACACTTGCTAACCGCTGACTAGCCATGGTGCGGAGCCGCTCATCTATCCCTTTAAAACTCGCCTCCAACCCTGCGTATAAACTACATTTAATACACGTACCATTATCACTAAAGGAGGCCGAGCAATAGCTAAACATGAAACACACCGAGCAGGAGAGAGCAGAAGAGGGAGATGCCATCGCTAGCTGCCGAGCTGCAGCAGCTAACGTTAGCAGAGCCGAACAGAGCGTAAAGAATTGAGGATTTAGCGAGAGTCGCTAAGAGAAGGAGGATAAGGAGAGAGTTGTAAGTGCTTAGGAAGTACACGTATAAGTTTAGATAGATGACAGGTAATTAGCCGATGTAATCAAGAATATAACAACATTAACTGGGTCAAGCTGGAGCTGTCGAAGTATGCTACCAGCAACACAGAAACATTAACAACCGGAAATGACGCGCTTACCGTAAACACAGGAGAGGCGCTCTCTACCTAAAATGATGACGTCTCAATGGGGTCTCTTTTCATTTAGCATTAGGTTTAATTGATTTCTGTAGCATAGGCAAATCCAAATGCATTCAAATTAGGCATTTAAATGGTCAAGTTAAACAAGAGTGCAGGTCTGGACTACTTGTAATCAGTCATTTGCATCAAAGAGAAAACTGGTGAATGCTACAAATTCCCGTAAATCGTTTGTTTGTGGAACTGAACTGTACATATGGTTCTTAGTACCTTTTGTGCATCACTGTTGGATACACGACCACCAACCGTCGCATGTTGTTCTATATTTTGCCTCCTAGACTCCTTAACTATTTTCGCTCTCTTCCACAGGCCATGTCTGTCAACTCATCATCCTCCCTCAATGTTACCCTAAAATGTTACCACACATCCGGCAACAATATTTACATACTATGCCTGGATTCCATTGGCAGTTATGTCATATTTACCATGTACGCCGTCATCAACGTGCTCCTCCTCCCGCTCTACTTCTTCATTATCAACATGGGTTTTCAACGATGGAGGCAAGCAGGGCAGACGAGCCACTCCGACTTCTTCACCTACCACCTGGTTGCTTTGGAGCTTTTTGGTGTTTTTGGATCACTCGTCTATGTTTTCGGCATGTTTGCCAGAAGTGTGATGATATTGGAGGTGGGGGTGTTTGTAATGTGCGTTATTTTCCCTGGACAGCCTCTGTTTCATGTCCTGACCTGTGTGGAGCGCTACCTGGCTGTTGTTCACCCCGTCCCCTACATGCGCCTGCGAGAAACAGGAGGCATCAGGATTAGAAACTTCAGCATATTGTGTGTTTGGCTGGTGTGCGTTGGCTGGGTGGGCATAACAAAATTGTACTTGCCTCATTTTCCTAGCATCCCGTTTATCTGCATGACGGGCGTCTCAGCCATTATGGTATCTTTCTGCTGCCTTTCTGTTCTACGTGTTCTGACTCGTCCAGGGCCGGGCAAAGTGGGCCGGGACGAGGAGCGGGTTGACCAATCAAAGCAAAGAGCTTTCCACATCATCACGGCCATAACGGTAGTTCTGTCGTTGAGGTGTTTCGGGCTTCTGGTTAGTTTTGGCTTGATCTATCTGCCGTCGATTTGTACAAAAGATTTATGTGTGTTGCTGGATGCAGGCATCTTACTGACTGTTCCCAGTAGTCTGGTTCTGCCTCTGCTGTTTCTACACAAGACAGGAAAACTGGTATGTTGTAGGCACAACACTGAATCAGGATAAGGAGAAAACTTTATTTAAAATGTCACTGACACTTGTAATAATGCAAATAATTAAAAATCCATCCTCTGCGCGGAGACGGCTGTTAATTGACGGCTGCCATTGCTCGGAGATGCGTTACATCATCGTACATTGATTTGTTGAAATAAGATGGATTTTTTTCCCACGTGCTATTTATTTATTAGTGATTTAAGCTGTCTGTCCCATACCAACCTTTTTGGAAGTAAAGTTAGCTGATCTCGTCTGGCACGCTAACGTTAGCATTGATACCCACCAGATGTTACTTTTTAGCATATGTTGTTTATGTTGTCTTGGCACCAGAAATTCTGGAGAACGTCAATATTATTTATCTTTTCTTTCATCAAAAATGTATTTTAATTCAAATATTTAGAGCTTTATGTTTATATTTTAAAGGTCCTGCATATTCACATTTGGAGTGTTGTATACCAATACTTGAGGTGCTATTTATTTATATTTGAATTGTTGTGTAATCGGCCCTCCCACAGAAGAACTGTCTACTGCTTTCATATTTATATTTGTTTTAAATAAAAAATGTAAAGCCAGAACTATGTTTCTGAAAGAGTAAATATCATCCTTTTCTTAAAAACAATAGCCCTATAAAGATCTTTTTTCAATTTTATAATTAATATTATTGTTACTGAATATTTTGTAATGCATTCTTTGACTTTTATTCAAATATCAATTAATTTTTTTGTGTGTTTATTGTTTGTTTCCTGTAAGTTTCTATAAACTTAAGACATATCATTTCTAATTGTGCTGATGTATTTTGTTCAATAATGTTTATTTAAAAAAATAAAAACACTGCAGGATCAAATGGCCTTTTCTTTTTCTGCATCCTTACACCAAAGTCAGCAAAGGAACAGAGTCCTATATATATATGATATATAAATATATTTGCTGTGCAGCTCTGTATCCTCCGTCATGGCACGCGGATGGAAACATCATTTCCTGCATAATGAGAAAACCGACCAACACAAAAGGGCTGACCATTTTCAAAACATTAGATTTTTGCATTTTTTCCCCATGCAGACAGTGTCTTAATACAACATTAATCTGAAAATACTACAAAAAAATAAATAATAAAGTAATAAAAAAAATACATATGTTAAATTTAAATATGATACAAATATAAAAATGTAAGCATAAGAAGACAAAACATTTGATTATTTTATAAAACATGTTGCACTGTTATACATTAAGTTATGCAATTATATATAAACTAGTCAAAATTGGCTCCATTATCTACAATAATAAAATACTAAATACCCATTAATGCTTATCATTTAGTTAAATTATTTATTAATAATAATAATAATAATAATAATAATAATAATAATAAATGAACCCTTATCCCATAAGAAAGGTACAATTCCCAGTTCAAATAAATGAGGGCTATTATGTAGCTACTATTACTACTACTACTACTAATAATAATAATAATAATAATAATAATAATAATAATAATAATAATAATAATAATAAAACACAATAACTAATGCTATGTTTCCCGGTAAATTGAAATAGGCAAATGTATTTTTCCAATTATTATTAAAGCATGAAACTTTCTCCAGTGTTTCTATAAACCATGAAGTTTATTTTCAGATTTTGCATTTGGCGAACAAATTTCAGGCTGTCAAATAAAAAAAGATTTACAGGTTCACAGGCCTAAAGGTGGTATACATCCCTGAATAATCAAAGTGTTTTATCTGCATCAGTTAATCGCCATCGTCAACACACAAAAAAACACATTCTACAATTGGAAGTAATTATTGCCACGTGTATTACTTTATTTAAATACAGTAACATTATTAGACTACAAGTTCATTGATTATCACACAGACAGCCTTGCAATATAGGGCTTTGTTAAAGACTAAAATACATATGAGCAGAACAATACTCCAAATAAACAGAAACAAAAATAAGTACATGAATATGTTCCTTAATAAAGAAATGGACAGATGACATATAAACTTGTGTTTATTGAAATCTTCAATTTTTTTGTATTTCTTTAAAAGCAAAAATGGTAAAAAGATTCTCAAATGTGACAATGTGTTGATGTCAGTAAACAGAATGTCTTTGGGTTCAGTTCTGTTGGTTGGACAAAAACGAGACAATTGAAGACGTAACCATGGAAACTGTAACGGACATTTTTCACTAATTTCTGACATTTTAAAGATCAGCAGATTAATCGATAACAAATATAATTGTTAGTTGCCGCCCAACTAGCAAATAAAAAAGTACTCACAAGCAACGACCCTGGTTACAAAATACACCCTCGCCACCACCTCAAACATCTTATTTTACAACACCCTAATGAAATCCTAGCAACAACTTTGCCAAACGCACAATAACCATAATTTCCATTGTGATTTAATAAATCAACAAGATGTTCCCAGTGGATTAGCATAGCATTAGCATAGCATTAGCTAGATATATTAGCTTACACACGTAATTGAAATATACGCAATTTTTTGACACAATTAGGGCCGGGCAATATGAATTATCAATAATAGCTCGATATTCTTAGGATATGCCGAGGTATACAATACATATCTCGTTATTTATATATTATTTATTTATTTTCCAGACTGACTGATATATTGAATGAATCACATTCATCGGATAATTACTTTTTTAGTTATTGGTTGCTTTTATTTTGAAGTCAGTTCTTACATACTCTTGACGTTATGCCTTGTATATACACGTTCCGCAAAACAATATGAAGGCTAGTTTGACCGTTTTGTTTTTAAGTGCATGAATCTTCATTACCGTGTCCAAACTCATGAACTCACTTTGGCGCATCACATTATTCTCTCTCTCCAGGTTCTTTCCCTGTCACCTCCAGAAACATCCCATACGCTCCTCCATGCTTATGCGCCACACACACTTGCCCAGGAGAGAGCCGCGGGAGAAGCGAAACGGCAAATCGAGTCGCGCCGGAGGCTTAAAGAAATGATGTGAAAATAATATTTTTTCTCATGGCTCGTGTTACAATAATTTTCTACATCCCATGTAGAAGCTGCAATACATTGAGTGTATTTGATATATCGGCCACTAGGGATGTCATGTGAACCGATACTTCGGTACCAAGTCAATGCCAAAATTCTGAAAACGTGACGGTACTCGTTTTTCTGCAGTACTGTAGGATTTATAAGTACCATAAATATCGTAAATCCCGGGAGACTCAAGACTAACAGCGTCCCTTTAGCTGTTAGCAGCCAGTATCGGAGGTGCAATTGACTTGTATTACGGTGCGTTCAGGCTCAGGTAAAAATGTGTATTGGGCTGAAGGTAAAGTACAACGTTATCATGATGTGTTCAAATATAATCTTGTAAAATGTAGTTTTTGGCAAGAAATGTATTCAAGTTTACAGTTGTTTGAAGGAGATGTTTTCACAGCAAAATGAAATAGATATTAGCGAGGGAATTATGACCTAAAGCAGTTGTTAAATTGCAGGGGATTTATTGTTCTGTTTTAGTTTTTACCGTGATATCGATTCAGAATCTAGAATCGTTGAATTTCACTGGTATTGGTATCGACAGCTCAATTTCTGGTATTGTGACATCCTAGTTCAATATACTGAAAATCAAACGCTTATCTTTAACCACTTTTATAACAGCAACATGATTTGCTTTGTTTTTGTGCCCTGTGTAGATACAGCAGAGGTGACACCAGACTGCTGGACAGATATAACCAGACTACAGACGACCGGATCACACACATGACACTGTGACTCAGCAGTTGTGAGACAGACAGACCTGTGTAAACAATGAGTCCTCCAAACGACAACCACAGCACTCCTGTTATGGCCGTCACTGTGTGAAAAGCTCTCTGCTTTGACTGGTCGACCCGCTCCCTGTCACGTCCCTGTTCCCCTGGCCCTGGACGAATCAGAACACAGAGAACAGAAAGGCTGCAGAAAGATACGACTACTAAAGAGAAGGTCACAAGGGAGAGCAATAAGATGAAGGATAAAGTAGTATTATTGGACAGAGATGTTACAATGCTATATCCGAGGCTGAGCAGCCAAGCACACCCAATGCTGATGTTTCTGATCCTGCCCCCCTGCCTCTTCCTTAGCCCCAGGTAGATGATGGGGTGAACTACAGCCAGGTATCGCTCAACACAGGTCAGAGGGTGTAAGAGTCCCTCTCCAGTGTAAGTGATGTCTTGAAGCCAGTGCCCCACTAGTATCATCCCTGGAAGATCAGTGGAGGAGCCGCAGTGGAAGAAGGCAGCCCCCAAACACCAGATCAGATCCAAGGCAGCCATGTGGTAGGAGAAGATGTCGCAGTGGCTTGTTGCAGTGAAGGAGCGCTGCTGCCGCCATTTTTGGTGACCCAGATACAAGATGAAGATGGAGAGAGGGAGGAGGAGGAAGACTCTGATGATGGTTAAGGCTGTGTTGGTTATAACACTAGCCTGGGAGTCGTAGCAAGATAAGAGCACTGAATCAGGGGAGGAGTTGGTGGGGGAAGAAGAGTTGACTGCCATATCTACTGTATGAAGATGGACACCTGAGGAGGAGAAGAAAAGGAAATGTTCTGTAAAACAACTTCTGAAAAGCAAACAAGTGACACAACTCCTGCTTTGGCAGCTGCATTGGAGATCGTGAGCTGTTGGGCAACAACACAAACAACTGATCGTATTCGTCGTTCTCTTGTTAGACCCTTGTGAGGAATGTGGATAACCACAATTATTACAAATTAAACACTGAGTGAAACAAGAACGTCTGCACTAAATTTGGTGACAATCCATCCAATGGTTTCAGCATTATGTTGGCACTCCGGCTAAAGTCATCACCAAAATTGGTAGAATTTGTCCTTCAGGGACATTTAATGTTGGGACACAATTTCAAGGCAATCCATAAAATAATTGATGAGATATTTCAGTCTGGACCAAAGTGGTACCAACCAACATTACACTCCCAAGAGCCATTTTAAAACTGCTAAAGATGTTAACTATAAATAATTAAGTTATCAACACCCACCTTGTCAGCAGTGGTTGTTTGTGATCGTCCTTCTCCTGCGTCTCCAAACTCACTGACTGCTGCTCACTGGTTCCTGGTCCACAAATGCTTTACGTGTGTCTGGGTGTGGGTTATTAATGAGGTTCATGTGTCAGGATGACAGATGGACACAGCAGGTGTTTTGCATGTTTCAAAACAAACTTGTGATGACTCTCGACTGTGAATCAAAGTAAGCAAATTTTCCTCTCACATTAAGAATTCAGGGAACAGTTTCAGCTGCAGAACAGCACCACTGGTCCTGATATTTGTATCATCTCTAAGTACTAGGTGTTATTTAAAAATGAGCATCTATATATTCATGCCTCATTTCCCTTACAGTTGTACTTTTCAATAGTGTCATATAAAAAACATGTCAAATAAAAGTCTTAATGTAACACTGCAGTGTTTTAGCATCTTTCAGCTCATAGTCTTGGTTTTATGGCCCACAACTTTACTGTTTTGGTTGAGTCTCAGCCCTCTCATCAACCATGTCCATCCAACAAGCTTTGATAAACTGTATACTACCCGTTTAGCAACAAGCAGCAGACGGATAACGTTAGAGGCTCGTTGGTAAAATAAGTGCAACTAGATATTCTTCTTAGGGGTTGGTGGAGACCAAACCAGAGCTAGACGTCTAATGCTTTTGGTAAAATAATGAAAAGGGCAAGTATATCAAGTCAGCATTAGCCTTTTAAATGTTTAACCATAACTACAGTCTTTCCCTAATCAAAAGTACATTACTTTGAAAAAGTCCTTGCTAATGCAAAATGGTCAATGTCAATTTTAGCCATTAGCCAAGCTAGAATCGTGGTTCTGTTGATGGCAATTCACAGTTCCCCAGATGATGAAGCCCAATGACTTCCGTTGTATTCTGACTTTTCATCTATCGCCACCAGCCTGTCATATTTAGCCTAGCTTAGCACATCGCATGTAGCAGGTGGAAAACTAACATTTGGCTAACATCAGCTATTCTTTTTCAGTGTTTTTCTGCAAAGTTAAGAAAGTTGAAGTCAAATCTGCTTATAAAGCACACCTCTGAACACCTTTACATTAGAAACACGACAGAATCAATGAAACCTGATTCCTTCTTTGGGGGTTTATTTTACAACATGAGAGAAACAGCTGGATGTTAGCTGTATGACTTACAGACACAACACATTAGCTGTATGACTTACAGACACAACACATTAGCTGTATGACTTACAGACACAACACATTAGCTGTATGACTTACAGACACAACACATTAGCTGTATGACTTACAGACACAACACATTAGCTGTAGGACTTACAGACACAACACATTAGCTGTATGACTTACAGACACAACACATTAGCTGTAGGACTTACAGACACAACACATTAGCTGTATGACTTACAGACACAACACATTAGCTGTATGACTTACAGACACAACACATTAGCTGTAGGACTTATACATTTAGAGTACATCCTGTGTACAGTCCAAAAGAAGAAAATAAATCATCCCAATCAAATAGTTGATGTTTCAGTATATAAAGCAGCTCTGGTGTTGATATTCATGGATCCATCTGTCCAATAAACTGGATGCTCAGGATTCAAATGAGCTGTAAACTAAACTGCTGCTCAGTCAAATCAGATGGTATAATGTGACCCAGAACACCTGTGTGTTCTCGCAGTCTCCAGGTGTGTACATGCTGTTTAACAGCTGTCACAACAATCAATTTGAACTGTGAAGAAAAACATTGTTGTTTAAAGACAAGTATAATGAATATATACGTTTGTACTCAAGGAGTTATTATTATTGTTCCAATCGATAATAAATGTAATTGTTAATATTGCTATTTTAATCCATAACAAATATAATTGTTAGTTGTCGCCCAACTAGCAACCGAAAAACTACTCGCAAGCAACGACCCTGGTTACAAAATACACCCTCACAACCACCTCAAACACCCTTTTTTACAAAACCCTAATAAAATCCAAGCAACAATTTTGCCAAACGCACAATAACCATAATTTCCATTGTGATTTATTCAATCAACAAGATGTTCCCTGTGGATTTCAGTTTGAATTAGCATAGCATTAGCATTGACTTACACACATAATTGAAAGATATGCAAAAAAAGTTAATATATAACAGCTCGATATTTTTAGGCTATGCCGAGGTATACAATATATATCTCTAGATATTTTCATATTTTCTCTAAAATTCTCGATAATGTATTGTAGCTTCTTCTTTCTGGGGTTTAGAAAATTACTTTGAGTATATTTAATATATCGGCCAAAAGGGATGTCACGTGAACCGATACTTCGGTACAAGGTCGATGCCAAAATTCTGAAATCGTGACGTTACTCGTTTTTCTACAGTACCATAGGAACTGTAAGTACCATAAATATCGTAGATACAGGGGGACTCGAGACTAATAGCGACCCGTTAGCTGTTATAGCAACCGGTGTCGGAGGTATAATTGACGCATTCAGGCTCAAGTAAAGATGTCTATTGGGCGACGGTAAAGTACAACATTATCATGATGTGTTCATTTATAATCTTGTAAAATTTAGTTTTTACGAGGAACTTATTTGAGTTTATAGTTGTTTGAAGGAGATGTTTTCACAGCAATATAAAATAGATATCAGAGAGAGGATTATGACCTGTTAAAGTAAATATATGTTGAAATGCATGAGATTTAAAGTTTTAGTTAATGTTTTTACCGTGTATCAAAGCAGAATCTAGAATCGTTGAATTTCAACCGGCTGCTTAACTTCTGGTATTGTGACATCCCTAGTGCAATATACTGAAAATCAAACGCTTATCTTTAACCACTTTTATAACAGCAACATGATTTGCTTTGTTTTTGTGCCCTGTGTAGATACAGCAGAGGTGACACCAGACCGATGGGCAGATATAACCAGAATACAGACGACCACATCACACAAATGACACTGTGACTCAGCAGTTGTGAGACAGACAGAGCATTGTAAACAATGAGTCCTCCAAACGACAACCACAGCGTTCCTGTTATGGCCGTCACTGTGTGGAAAGCTCTCTGCTTTGACTGGTCGACCCGCTCCCTGTCACGTCCCTGTTCCCCTGGCCCTGGACGAATCAGAACACAGAGAACAGAAAGGCTGCAGAAAGATACGACTACTAAAGAGAAGGTCACAAGGGAGAGCAATAAGATGAAGGATAAAGTAGTATTATTGGACAGAAATATTGTACTGGTACATCCGAGGCTGAGCAGCCAAGCACACCCAATGCTGATGTTTCTGATCCTGCCCCCCTGCCTCTTCCTTAGCCCCAGGTAGATGATGGGGTGAACTACAGCCAGGTATCGCTCAACACAGGTCAGAGAGTGTAAGAGTCCCTCTCCAGTGTAAGTGATGTCTTGAAGCCAGTACCCCACATGTGTCATCCCTGTGAGATCAGTGGAGGAGCCGCAGTGGAAGAAGGCAGCCCCCAAGCACCAGATCAGCTCCAAGGCAGCCATGTGGTAGGAGAAGATGTCGCAGTGGCTTGTTGCAGTGAAGGAGCGCTGCTGCCGCCATTTTTGGTGACCCAGATACAAGATGAAGATGGAGAGAGGGAGGAGGAGGAAGACTCTGATGATGGTTAAGGCTGTGTTGGTTATAACACTAGCCTGGGAGTCGTAGCAAGATAAGAGCACTGAATCAGGGGAGGAGTTGGTGGGGGAAGAAGAGTTGACTGCCATATCTACTGTATGAAGATGGACACCTGAGGAGGAGAAGAAAAGGAAATGTTCTGTAAAACAACTTCTGAAAAGCAAACAAGTGACACAACTCCTGCTTTGGCAGCTGCATTGGAGATCGTGAGCTGTTGGGCAACAACACAAACAACTGATCGTATTCGTCGTTCTCTTGTTAGACCCTTGTGAGGAATGTGGATAACCACAATTATTACAAATCATCCTGAGCGAAACAAGAACGTCTGCACTAAATTTGGTGACAATCCATCCAATGGTTTCAGCATTATGTTGGCACTCCGGCTAAAGTCATCACCAAAATTGGTAGAATTTGTCCTTCAGGGACATTTAATGTTGGGACACAATTTCAAGGCAATCCATAAAATAATTGATGAGATATTTCAGTCTGGACCAAAGTGGTACCAACCAACATTACACTCCCAAGAGCCATTTTAAAACTGCTAAAGATGTTAACTATAAATAATTAAGTTATCAACACCCACCTTGTCAGCAGTGGTTGTTTGTGATCGTCCTTCTCCTGCGTCTCCAAACTCACTGACTGCTGCTCACTGGTTCCTGGTCCACAAATGCTTTACGTGTGTCTGGGTGTGGGTTATTAATGAGGTTCATGTGTCAGGATGACAGATGGACACAGCAGGTATTTTGCATGTTTCAAAACAAACGTGTGATGACTCTCGACTGTGAATCAAAGTAGGCAAATTTTCCTCTCACATTATTTATTATCATTATCTTGTTTTAAATGTTTCACCATAACTACAGTCTTTCCCTAATCAAAAGTTCATTACCATGAAAATGTGCTTTCTAATGCAAAATGGTCAATGTCAATTTTAGCTATTAGCTAAGCTAGCATCGTGGCTCTGTTGAAGGCAATTCACAGTTCCCCAGATGATGAAGGACTTTCATGGTATTCTGACTTTTCATCCATCGCCACCAGCCTGTCATATTTAACTTTACAAACTTTGGTACAGACATAATGTTCGTAGCCAATTAATGATAATAACATTGGGATCTCCTGACCAGTTACACTGTCAACTCAAAATTGAATTTGTCCAATACTTTGGTTTATGAACAAATAGGTTAACTTAAAAACTAATGATATTCCCATCAGCCTCATCAGTATAAAGTGCTGAATACAGAATGTTAGCATTAAAATGCTAAACTAAGATCATGAACATTACCTGCTAAACATCCACATGTTCCCATCTGAATATTACAACTTTAACATTTTGAGAAATTATCTAATTTGCGACTTATGAACATTAAAAAATATGTGTAATATTTAACTTAGCTTAGCACAACGCATGTAGCATGTGGTAAATTAACATTTGGCTAACATCAGCTAGTTTTATTCCCCTCTGAACACATGTTCATGAGAAAGACGACAGAATAAATTAAACCAGTTTCCTTCTTGTGTGGTTTATTTTACAACATGAGAGAAACAGCTGGATGTTAGCTGTAGGACTTACAGACACAACACATTAGCTGTAGGACTTACAGACACAACACATTAGCTGTATGACTTACAGACACAACACATTAGCTGTAGGACTTACAGACACAACACATTAGCTGTATGACTTACAGACACAACACATTAGCTGTATGACTTACAGACACAACACATTAGCTGTATGACTTACAGACACAACACATTAGCTGTAGGACTTACAGACACAACACATTAGCTGTATGACTTACAGACACAACACATTAGCTGTATGACTTACAGACACAACACATTAGCTGTAGGACTTACAGACACAACACATTAGCTGTATGACTTACAGACACAACACATTAGCTGTATGACTTACAGACACAACACATTAGCTGTATGACTTACAGACACAACACATTAGCTGTATGACTTACAGACACAACACATTAGCTGTATGACTTACAGACACAACACATTAGCTGTATGACTTACAGACACAACACATTAGCTGTAGGACTTACAGACACAACACATTAGCTGTAGGACTTACAGACACAACACATTAGCTGTATGACTTACAGACACAACACATTAGCTGTAGGACTTACAGACACAACACATTAGCTGTAGGACTTACAGACACAACACATTAGCTGTAGGACTTACAGACACAACACATTAGCTGTAGGACTTACAGACACAACACATTAGCTGTAGGACTTACAGACACAACACATTAGCTGTAGGACTTACAGACACAACACATTAGCTGTAGGACTTACAGACACAACACATTAGCTGTATGATTTACAGACACAACACATTAGCTGTAGGACTTACAGACACAACACATTAGCTGTAGGACTTATACATTTAGAGTACATCCTGTGTACAGTCCAAAAGAAGAAAATAAATCATCCCAATCAAATAGTTGATGTTTCAGTATATAAAGCAGCTCTGGTGTTGATATTCATGGATCCATCTGTCCAATAAACTGGATGCTCAGGATTCAAATGAGCTGTAAACTAAACTGCTGCTCAGTCAAATCAGATGGTATAATGTGACCCAGAACACCTGTGTGTTCTCGCAGTCTCCAGGTGTGTACATGCTGTTTAACAGCTGTCACAACAATCAATTTGAACTGTGAAGAAAAACATTGTCTAAAGATAAATAAATTAAAAAAACATTGTACCCCAGTAGCATGAAACTATATGTTTATAAAACCTTTCAGATTTATAGAGTTGGTTTATGTCATAGCCATCAGTTTTCATCAACTTTAACTTCATTATTGATACTTTTTTCGTTCAGTTTGGCAGGTAGATGAGTCTAACTACTACAATACCCATGAGCCTCAGCTGAATCAGATTGGTAGTCAATTCAAATATTTTACTATGGTTACTGGATTGATCCCAAACTGATCCACAATCTGAAAAATGATGGAAAATCATGTGGAAAATATGATGGAAATATGACATTTCTGTTTGTTTATTGTAATAAATAATAATAATAATAATAAATTGTATTTGTAAAGCGCCTTTCAAAGCTAAAAGCAATCTCAAGGCGCTAAAATGCAGGACAACAACACAACAACAACACAACAAAAACAACACGACTGTAAACAAGATTGTAAGTAGTCGATGGAAGCGATACATTCCCCAGTGCGTGCTATATTGACTGTGAAAGCCGAGTTCTCAGCCATAAAATCTGCTGTTCATCGTGCATCCTGCGCCGTCTTTTCACGTGACGTAGTTCCTTGTTCTTTTCGCTTTTATTGCAAATTAGTTACATTTCCAAAAGCGCAAATGGCATGCCAAAATATGAGAGCAGAGGATGGTCTGGAAGAAGATACATTTTACAGCCTACTCGGGTATTCAGCCGTATTTGTTCGAACAAGAGTATGTGGCCGAATAATGAAGCGGATGAAGGTGCGGCTGCAGCAGGGAGGATGTGGCCGGTGGGGACCCTCCAGAACCTGAGCTGCTGAGAGCAAACACTGACTCCGATGCGGACAGAAAAAGATACCTTCTTCAGGATCCAGAAGATATACCAGAAAAGACAACCAAGACCAGCAGAGCCGAGAGGGCAGAGGACCATTGAGAGAGCGGTTTAGTCACATAACGCCATTGAAAGCTGTTGAAAGCTTTGTTTGTTTGTTTTGTTGAGTTGTCTTTTAGCTAAATGAATTTAAGTTGGGCTTTTATTTTTAAAGATAAGCGCATGTGGAAAATAATAAAGAGTTGTTGCTTGGTAGACGCTGGTTCGGACTACAGAGCTTCTGTGTTTTTATTTGATTACCTGCATAAGTATTGGTGAATGTCAAGACCGTCAGCTTCACTATGATGGCTGCGGTGCCTGCATGCATCCTGGTACAAGTAGTTACTGCCTGCACTGCTCACTGATCTCAATAAAGCACTTACTGAGGAATTTTGCTTGAATGGACTATATTTACCATCAACAGATTAATCAACCTAAAAAGATGGCAAATTTTCCCTTAAACATGATCAGAAGAGGCATTCAAAACAAGACTCCCTCAAAGCTGTCCGATCACTAACGTTCCCTTTGACTGACGACATTGGCCGCATTATGTGCTAATGCATATATAATACAGTCGGTGGTCAGAACTGTTAATACCAGATTAATCCAACAGGGTATTAAATAAACATCGAACTGCAAGATACCTTAGAAAACTACAAATTTGACGTACTGTGTTATTTATTTTAGATACATGTTATTATAGGTAGCCAATACAAAATAAATAGTAAACTTTACAAATCTAGATGAATAAACTTAAAGTTAGAAAAGGACATCCACCTCGTCGGAGTTTTTGTTTCTGATCGTCCTTCTCCTGAGCCTCCAAAACCAATGACTGCCTTTCAATGCTATCTGGGCCAAATATGTGCTTGTGTGCATGAGTTTGTGTGTGTGTGCATGAGTTTGTGTGTGTGTGTGTGTGTGTGTGTGTGTGTGTGTGTGTGTGTGTGTGTGTGTGTATGTGTGTGTGTGTGTGTGTCCTAATGACAGACGGCAGCAGGGCTGTAGAGTTTTTTGCATATTACCAATAAATCACACCAGGCACATTTTGATTATGGCGTTACAGTCTTCCATCAGTGCAGGGTCTCGCACCACTCCTCAGTGTTGTTGCTACAGAGCAACAAAAGCTATAAATCTCACACAATATTTATATGGTAGTCATGACATATAGTAGTAGTAGTCTTTACATATGAAAAGCATTTCGCCGGTAGACGTGTACCAGTGCTCTGTATAACGTCATCTAAGTTTGACAGGAACTGCCAGCAGCCAAGCAGCGTTACATGATGCAGAATTGCCAAAATGTTAACAAACATGGATAAAAACATGAAGGTGTAGATAGTTTTAAAGGGACAGTTCAACATTTTTGGGAAATACGCTTGTTTGCTTTCTTGCCGAGAGTTAGATGAGAAGATCGATAACCGGTCTCATGTTTGTGCGTGAGTAAGTATGAAACTACTGCCAGCAGCCGGCTAACTTAGCTTAGCACAAGGACTGGAAAATGGGGGAAACAGCTAGCCTGGCTCTGTCCGAAGGTAACAGAATAGCACCTCTTAAGCTCATTAATCAACACACTATAACTTGTTTCTTTAATTAAACGTGTACACAAACCGAAGTGTAAAAATGACGATTGTCAGACTCCGATCAATAACTTTCAGGTGTTTTTGCCAGTTTTTAAACTTTGGTTTTTGCATGGATGAAATAACTGAGAAAGATTTGTGTTAATTAAGGTTTAAAGGTGCTGGTAGGTGGATGTTGTTACCTGTGGACAGGGCCAAGCTAGCTGTTTCCGGCTTGTGTGCTAAACTAAGTTAACCAGCTTATGTTCTGTACATTTAATGTTTATCAGAAGTCTTGCGGCTATATTCTGTAACAACTGTAGACATGCAATTGGCTAGAAAAGTGGTTTAATGATTTTGAGAAGCAACTTTGCTGATTAGAGTCGAGACAATCTACATTTTTGCAGGGAATCTAGATCGTTTCAATATTCAGGGTTAAAAAGACATACAACTTGGAATAACAATAGTAAAACACAGGGTTGAAATGACCACTAGCATAGACAAGGGGTAGCAGTACAAACTGAATAAAGTAGGACCCCAGCATTGAGCCTTGTGGGACTCCACATAACACGAGAGCCGGAGTTACTACCAGCAACTTTGAAATTCTGTTCAAACAAATAACCTCCATTTCATGCAAGCGCTGAGTCCTCTCAGGTGTCTTTGGGTTAAAGGATTCCCCATGGTTTTAGGGAATATACGTATCCACCTTTTCTAGGGATTTCCAGGGTTTTTTGTCATAAATTACTTAGATTTAATCCGATGGTATCATTATTATTATTATTAAATTGATCAGATTATGTGGTAGTAAAACAACAATTTCTCTTCAAAATATCTTATCTTGGAGGTTCAAAACATTTACCAACAACCATATGGGATTGTTTGTTACAGTTACAGGGGAGTGTATGACCTAAGGTTATACTGCGCTACAATTTGCGCATGAAAATAATAAAAAGAAACCTGCGATTGAAAAGTTGATCCAGTTATATTAATGTACTAAAGGCATTTCCAAGTCGGACTACAGTTTAGATGAGTTGAACGGTCTTTCTTAAAGTACATTTTCAATAAACAGACGGCAGCAGATTGTAGATTTTGGCAAGAATTCCCGGGAAATACTTGAAACCTCAATTTCCAGCATTGAATGCTACTGTGAGTGCTGTTGTTTGGCAGATGACTTTGCACTCTGGGGAAAAATAATGTATGTAGAAAATTTGCCCGCTGTGATTTACAATACGCAGTCACAAAATCCTTTATTTGTTTTGCAACATGCAAAATTACCCACAATCCAGCTGCTGTCTGTCAACCTGACATGTGAACACTACCAAGACTCACAGAAACATTAACATACAGATATACCAGATAGCAAACAGCAGTCAACAAGTCTGGAGACAAAGGACAGGTAAGAAACACTTTTCATTTTTTTAATGAATATTATAAAAACACTGTCCACGTTTATAAAAATGACTGATTTTAATTTGGTCTCTTTTTCCCAGTAGTTTGAATTACTACAACTCTATAGAAAGAGTTAATTTTGTTATACAATGAATCTTAAATGTAATTTATTTATTTATTAGATTTTTAGAAATGTAATCTTTTGTCAGAAAATGTTCTTTATTAACAATATCATAATTTGTACTTGCATGAAAGTTGCTTGAACTTCAACTGCAATTGATACATTTGAGCTGACTGCCTGTCAACCTGTGAAGGTGGTTATACTTGCTTATTTAAAATACATTTTCAGTAAATGTAATGCTTGTTTACATGAGTGGTAAGTAGGTTTTTAAGAATGTGCTAAGTAAGACTTATCAGGAAAGTGCCCTTACAAGTCCCTTAGAGAACTTTCTAAAATATTATGTAAGGGATAATATATAAAGAATGAAAAGCTATACTCAATGTTGTTGGTTGGTTCATCACTTTGGTGCAGACTGAATTATTTTAACATCTACTTCATGACATTTTGTACAGACATCATTCTGACCTTTCCTCTAGCGCCATCTGCTGGTCAAAACCTTTACTTATAATGGAAAATATCTCAACATCTACTGGATGGATTGGCCAACTTTTGTATAAACATTCATGGGTACCAGACAATGAATCCTAATGCCTTTGATATCTTCCTTGACTTTAACTCGAGCGCCACCATCAGGTGTGTTATAGTGTCATGTTTGCAATGAAGGTGAAACGTGAGTGTCTCAGTTTTTTTCTTTCTCTCATTCTTTCTCTCGTCCTCTAACTTCTCCCTCCATCTTCTATTCTACGTCTGCGGTGATTCCAGAGATGCTTTTTTAATTTTCAATGCATTTTTCATCACCAAACTCCTCCTCGGTCCTCGCTCCTCTCTCCGTCGTCATCTTCTACCTGGGGCACCAACGATGACGGCGGCAGCGCTCCTTTGCAACAACAAGCCACTCCGACTTCTTCACCTACCACGTCGTGGTCATGGAGCTGAATAGTCTTGTCTTCTTCATCTTCTTCCTTTGTGGTGCCTACACTGATATCACAATGTTGGCGAAAGTATGTTTCTTTGTTTGTAAAATGCCTTTTCAAGGAGAGGTGCTCTTTCAAATCCTCACCTGTGTGGAGCGATATCTGGCTGTTGTTCACCCCGTCATCTACTTTTGGTTGACAGTCAGGATCTGAAACATCAGCGCTGCGCGTGTTTGGCTGCTGTCCTTTGGATGGATTGGTGTAACAGCTTTGTACGACCCTGATTTTCCCATCATCCCATTTTTATGCATTTTGGCCTTTGCCTTATTGGTTGTCTCTTTCTGCAGCCTTTCTGTTCTCTGTGTTGTGATTTGTCCAGGGCCAGGGGAAGTGGGTGGGGATGAGGAGCGAGTTGACCAATCGAAGCAGAGGGCTTTCCACACAGTCATGGCCATAACAGGAGTGCTGTGTTTGTGGTTTGTTGGCTTCATTGTGTGTGTTGCTCTGTGCACGTCTAAATTGTTGAGTCACAGGGAAGCCTGTGTGGTGCTGATGTCTGGAACTTGGTTCAGTCTGCCGAGCGGTATGGTGTTACCGTTGCTATTTCTACGCAGGGCAGGAAAACTACAGTGCTGTCGTTATAGCTGCTGACTGGTTACTTTGAGTAAATTTGACTATATGTTAATCACAACAGGTTACACCAGGCTGCAGCAGAAAGGGTTAGATTTGGTATAATTGGATAAAACAAATCACAGAAACAGGACGTATTATATTATTTACATATTTATCAGCCCCACCAGATATTTGTTGAGTTCGGCCCAAATTGAGTACAAGACAATTTGAGTACTAATGGTAGGCTCATTCAGGTGTTGCCTGGTGTTTACTAAGGTTATCCAGCCTGTGCGTAGTGGTAACTTTGTTCATTCTAGGGGGATGCTGGGGTGTACTTGGTGTAGTATTTGTGGTGCAGTGGTGGTTTAAGTAGAAACCTCAATTTCCAGCATTGAATGAGAGCCTACGCCCGCGAGAAATGATTAACTAATGAATCATTTGTGATGAATTTTATATTGACTCTCAGTTGGAAATGTGTGTGTTTGATTATGTTTTGGTTGTTGACAAATATCTAATTATTCATGCAGCACAGATGACAAATGACTAATGCAGTGAACATTTGTATAATATTCAAACTGCTGCTCAAAACTGAACGATAGATTTGCCTTCTGTAATTTACCATGAAAAGTATCATTAACTATGAATATGTTTTGCAACATGCAAACAACGTCACAGAAGAACACAGTGAAAAGTATTAAACTGTTTTAGGATCAGTCAGAGTTTGACAACGCAGGAGAGGGACGACCAGAAAGAAACTGCTTAGGTGGGTGTTGAATTAAAAGAAATGTAACAATGTGTTTTCACTTACTTACTTATTTTTGATGTAAAATGTAGTTCAATGTATAATTACTGTTGACTGAAACAGAGAAACAAACTTGTAATGTTGATATTCTAGAAATAGATTCTTATAAATGAATATTGTGATAACTTTTGCCTTTATGTTTTACACATCAAAGTCTTTTTATATTTCTTCAAGTTCAAAATTGTTATCACTTGAGAAATGATTAATTTAAGTGAAACTTGTGTGTTCTTAAAGAGGTTTCTTAAATGAATTCTTTGGTTACTTTTTAAGATCTACCATGAAATCATTTTGACTTTTTATAAAGTTAAATTATAGCAGACATAAAAGTTAACCAGATGTGTGACTGAATTTACATCATTGAGACTATGTGAGGATTGTGTCTTAATCTCTATCGTCACAAGTCTAAATAGTTTCTGATATATCTATGAAATGTAATCTCCTCTTGATGATTACTGAGCGACCTTTTATGAGCCAGATTATTTATTTTCTCAGTCTCTATTTACTTTTAACATTGTGTTTCTCTTTAATTCCCCGTTTGTTCTCCCTGCCTCTCCGTCTCCTCTTCAGGCCTTCATCAATATAAATATGTCAGTCAACTCTTCTTCCTTTGCTGATTCCACCCTTCCACCTTACTCCAACTCCTCCTTCCATCCCCTCATGAAAACATGCTTCAGTTCCAGAAGCAGCATCTACTTCTTCTCTGTTTTCTCCGTCATCTACATCCTCCTCCTCCTCCCTGTCCTCATCCTCGTCCTCTACCTGGGTTACCAAAAGTGGAGGAAACAGCGCTCCATTTCCACGGCTACAAGTCACTCCGACCACTTCACCTATCACTCCGTCTTCATGCAGCTTAATGAATCCGTGGGGCTTATCCTCTGCTTTATTGGGGGCTACATCAATCTCCTAGATACGTTGAGTGTTGGGATCGGCATCTTGTCTGTCAACTCCATGGGACTGGCTCTGTTTCACCTCCTGACCTGTGTGGAGCGCTACCTGGCTGTGGTTCACCCCATCACCTACCGGGGACTGAGGCAGGCGGGCGGGGTCAGGATCAGAAACATGAGCATTGGATGTGTTTGGTTACTGAGCATCGGATATCTGCCTTTACATTTTCAAACCAGCTATGAAGTGAATGAGATCATGATTTTCTGCAAGTTGGTTTTCTTCTTAATTGTTGTCTGTTTTTGCAGCATTACAGTTCTCTGTACTCTCAAGCGTCCAGGGCCGGGGGAAGTGGGTGGGAACAGGGAGCGGGTTGACAGATCAAAGCAGAGGGCTTTCCACACCATCATGGCCATCATGGTAGTGCTATTGTTTAGGTTTGCTGGGAATCTGATTGTCTTTATGATTACCAGTTCAAAGCCGAACCGCAGTTATTTGTGTGTGGTGATGATATCCACTACCTGGTTCGGTCTGCCTAGTAGTTTAGTGTTACCTCTTCTGTTTCTGCACAGGGCAGGAAAATTACAGTGCTGTAAACAAAACACTGAATCAGGATGAGGGTACAAATACATGTGACCGTATCCTACCATAAAGTCTCAAAGAAAAGCCAAGTTTAAATATTTCAAACAGAATGCTTGCTGTCAGGTATTTGTATGAGTCAGCGAGTCATCTGGGTACCATTTAAAGTTTTAATAATAGGATGGATCGAGCCACAAGTAGATGTAGAGAATACCTCTTAATACTTTGAAGTGGAACCATGCACATATATAATAGTGTCATCTCTATAAAAATGTATGTTGTAGCACTGGTTTGGAAGAATAATGTATTTTATGTGAAATTTAAATCGTAAATGACCAAGAATAGACCACTATGGCACTCCGTTACTGTTGGAAAGAGGGCTTAAAGGCCAATTCATACTTTCTGCGTCCACATGTTCGCGAAGGTCCGCTATGGTCATGGTGACGCAAATTACGTCATTAGCCATGTCTGTGTGGACCGCTCAAAGAATTGTGAGTGTGCAAATTGTAAGCTTAGCAAGTGCGCCTACTGTACATGCTCCAGTTTTATTCCACTGTCCAGTCCAGAGTAGAGCATCTTTAGGGCCACGCAGCCTGATAACTAATGACACTTATGTGATATCATTGAATGTAAAAGTTAAGCTACAAGTATATGTTTAATAATGCTAAAGATCTGGAAGCTTAACTAGTCCCACTCTGCACTAGTTGTTGGAGCGACTGCATCTTAGATTGTTTTGGACAATAACATATTTGCACTTTGTTTTCAAACGCTGGTGGGAAATGATCCAAAACAGGAGTCACAGGTGTGATTAAAACACAGACAGACAGACAGACAGACAGACAGACACACAGACACACAGACAGACACACAGACACACAGACACACAGACAGACACACAGACAGAGAGACAGACACACAGACACACAGACAGACAGACAGACACACAGACAGACAGACAGACAGACAGACCTCTTTGTTTTTCAGCCATTTTAATCCTGTCAAATGTTTATCTTAATGGACTGTGACTGGATTTTTAGACTTTTATTTACATTTTGGAAATTAATTGTAGTGTTTAGGAAACCTTAAGATGTTTAAAATTATGGATTTATGTGTGGAGTAATCAGTAACGGTTTATTCAACTGTTCTGTAGTATAATGGTATCATTATGAATTTATGTGTGAACTATTCAGTTAAATTGTAGTATTATTGTAGTAGTATCTATTACATAATACGGTAGCCTTTATTTGAAGAAGTGTGCATAAGACTGACATGATCTTTATAACCATGACATATCTGCCATGAACACAAACGAGTCATTATGAATGTTTATGACGTTATGACTCAAATTATATCATTTTTAATGCAAAGTTGAAATTGTTTGACATGTCGTTGTAATAACAACTTGCATTAACCAAGACAACCCAACCTATATAAACATGCCATAGCAGGCCTAATTATCAAATTCTCAAACTTAAAGAAAGTATTTAACTTCAAGTGTTACATTAAGTACCGCAGCTAGCTGCACAGCTAACTGCGCAGACTTGCTAACAGCAGCTACAGTTAGCAGTTAGCGGTTACTTTAGCAGCAAGTAAATCTATCTGTCCATAAATCACCTCTGTAGTGTATACCTGACGTCAAACGGAACATATTAATGAGACAATTCTAATAGTCTCATGACAGCCGAAGTAAAAAACAACCACATGTGACAGTTTAATTAAAGATTATCACATAAAACTATGGCATGTTTATGACAACTTACTTTGTCCTGGTTAATATCAAGAAGTCATAACAAAGACATCATTTCCGTCATAAACATACATAAAGACTCCTTCAGGTTCATGGCACGTGTCGTGTCGGTCTTATGCACACTACTTCAAATAAAGTGTTATGTATTATACTTAAATGTAGTAAGATGTTATGTTATATTGCAGTATAATGATGTATAACATCACTGTATTTAAAGGAAAGAATAAAAGTCATAAAAAGTGACTGTTTGTTTTCTTTGTATAATCTGTGTACAGATCGTGCAGCACAGATGATGATTGGTATGATATTCAAATAGTGCTGCTGCTGTCTCTGCGATCTGACTTCGCAGTGACACAATAATGTGAAAAATAAATTTGCCTGTTTCAATCTACCGTAAAAAAAAACATTAAATATGAATTTGGAAAAGAAACCACAGTCGTGCTCCCGCCTGTGCTTCACACACATAATCACACGTACGTATTAAATATATTTGGATCATGTTCCAGTGAACAGCAGTCAGAGAGTTTGGAGACGCAGGAGAAGGAAGACCAGAAAGAAACTCTGCTGAGGTGGGTGTTCTTTAAAAACAAACTAATTACTTAAATATGTAGTTACTTACAGATATTTAAAGATTTAGTTATTAATGTGTATTCACTGTTGAAGATTATTATATTTTATAAACTGATTCTTTGGGGTAAACTTTCTTTCCAGGGTATTTTTTTATTTATGTTGTTTAACTTGGTTGCTGCAAAGGCATTATACATGTGTGCTTTAATATTCTCACACAATTAAATGCATAATCAGGTTTTTGTTTTTTTATATGATGGGAAATCATAAGAAAATTGAAATTCATGATTCCTGTTAGAACCTACTAAAATGTCTCTTTAAGTAACTTTGGTGAATTGAGCCTCTGGTTCTGAAAAGTGCACAGTAGCTGCTATAGAAGAACAAGCAAAAATATCTGCTGCCTTTGAAGACTTAAGAGTCAGGATCGACCAGAGACACATTCATGTTTTGTGAGTACAGATCAGCAGTGCATGTGTAATCACGGTGCTGCCAGTCCCAGTTTGAACCCCACAGGGGCAGCGGACGTGGATGCTCTTAAAGATAATTCACCTGTGGTGGCTGTGCAGCGATTGTTCTCTCTGGTGAACTTTAATGAGAAAGTGTTTGTCTCGTGATGTCCTCAGTGCAGCTCAATAGATTCTGCTCAATAGATCAATTCAGAGAGGGGCGCAGCTCTCGATCTTACTCCTTCAGCAGAAAACACTGCTGTCAACTAGGGATGCTACGATAACAGTAAATTAGGAGTCGATACTAATACCAGTCAAGATCCACAAATCTCTAAACCAATTTGATACCACGGAAAACACACAAACAAAAGCATAAATCCCATGCACTTCAGATTGTAATTCCCTCTGATACATATTTTATTTTCTGTCTCCATTTGAATTTAACATTTTGTCTCTCTACAACCCCACCTTCTTCTCTCCCCGCCTCTCCTTCTCTTCAGGCCTCTGTGTATACAAACATGTCAGTGAACTCCTCCAACACCACCTTCCATCCCTTCAGGTTCACTTGTTTCAGGTCCAAAATGAGCCTTCACATCTTGTCTGCTCTCTCTGTCATCTACATCCTCCTCCTCCTCCCTTTGTTCATCTTCGTCCTCTACCTGGGTTACAAAAAATGGAGGAAACATCGCTTCATTTCCACGACGTTAAGTCACTCCGACCACTTCACCTATCACTCCATCTTCATGCAGCTGATTGAATTATCGGGGCTTGCCTTCTTCTTTATTGGCAACTACATCAATCTCTCAAAGATGTGGATGGTAGGGATCAACTTCATGTCTCTCACCTCCATCGGACTGGCTCTGTTTCACCTCCTGACCTGTGTGGAGCACTACCTGGCTGTTGTTCACCCCATCACCTACCGGGGACTGAGGCAGGCGGGCGGTGTCAGGATCAGAAACATGAGCATTGGATGTGTTTGGCTGCTGTGCTTTGGAAGCATAATTGTATTGCATCTAGCCAGCTATGACATCAAAATGGTCTTGTATTATTGCGTTGAGGGTTTCTTCTTATTTAGTGTCTCTTTTTGCAGCATTACAGTTCTCTGCACTCTCAAGCGTCCAGGGACGGGGGAAGTGGGTGGGAACAGAGAGCAGGTTGACAGATCAAAGCAGAGGGCTTTCCACACCATCTTGGCCATACTGGGAGTGCTGTTAATTAGGTTTGTGGGAAATCTGATCATCAGTATAATGAATACTTCAGGAGTGCTGAGCACCAGTGATGTGTGTGTTGTGGCAACGTCTGCATTGTGGTTCGGTCTGCCCAGTAGTCTGGTGTTACCTCTACTGTGTCTACACCGGGCAGGAAAATTACAATGCTTTAAACAAAACACTGAGTCAGGATGAGAGTTGGATTATTTGTTTAAATTGTATCACAAATGAAAAGTCTGTCAAATCCTTATGTATTTGTATTTAAGAACATTTAGAGTTTTCATGGTCTGATAGCTAGAAACATGG
Organism: Cottoperca gobio; assembly: GCF_900634415.1. Lineage (NCBI taxonomy): Eukaryota > Metazoa > Chordata > Actinopteri > Perciformes > Bovichtidae > Cottoperca > Cottoperca gobio. Next base: position 49,021 of record NW_021166933.1, on the reverse strand, counting down.
ATAGATGTAGAGATGATCATGTACTTGGTCTTATTTGTATTTAAAATAAGTGTATGATTAAGAAGAGATATCCGGAAATCATCAGAGACTAAAGATGAAAAAAGCCTAGTTTGGAAAGGGACCACAGATATAGAACATTGTATCATCTGCATAAAAACGGACATTGCAGCACTGATTTGGAAGAATAGTGTTAATTATTATGTAAATTGTAAAGGACCAAGAATATATCCCTGTGGCACTCCATTACTAAATGCAAGGTTTGATTCACAACCATTAGCCACCAACGATAGTCAATAGACACCTGTTTGGACCGAAATATTACTAATATAATAATATAATGTGACGAGTAAATTCAGTGAGTCTATAAAAGTGTGTAGTAGACAATAGATAACAGATGTATTTACATTTGATTTATTGTGAATTCCATGTTTGATACTTGTTTGATGCTTTTGACATTTTGTTCCTCATAGGATGGTTAAGAAGTAACCAGTTTGTTAGTCATAACTCTTTTAACAGTTTCATGTCTATGACCAGGGGTGATAGTTACTATCCAGTCAAATTAGGACATAGAATCAGATTTACTGTGTGATTGATGTGATCTGTGATTGGTTCATGTAAAAGAACTCACTGCTTAAATAACAACAATAATAAAGCTTGGAGAACCTGCTGGGCACCGCTTTTGTTCTTGTAGACTGTACTATCTCAACAACTCGATGTGTTACAATGATATACGGTAGATGAATCTTGATGACTTTGTTTATCCCCTAATGTTTCCTCTATTATGCTGTTTGTATTATTCCAATTATTATTATTATTATTCTTAGTATTTATTATTTATATTACATATTGATTATATTAATTTAATATTTCAATTCTTATATTTTTCTCATCATTAGGCTGCTATATTATGTTATTATAAAAACTCAAATTCTCTGAGATTGATTTTACATAATAAAATGTCTAAGTAATAATAAATATTATAATTATTATATTTATATTTGTTGTTGTTTTTACCTTCAATTGCAAACAAAGACATTTTATTCAGGAGTGTTAAACAAATGCAACGGTAAGAAGTTTGAGATTTGGTGTCATAGACTGCAGCCAATCAGAGACGGGTCAGACATTCAAACTGTAATAAACACAGTAGCCTCAGAAATGTGAAACAATTTGCACTCTTAAGTGATCCAACAATAAACGAGCACAGAGGAACAAATCTGAGGCGCTGCCCCCCCCCCCAACAGAACCCCGTGTTTTATTTTATATGAATATATAGCGCCAAATGTGCTCTTTTATTAAATAAACCAAACGCTTATGTTATTTATCTAATTTATGTGCACGTTTCCGGCGTTGCTTTGCTTCACATTCTCTCCAAAAATCCAACACATTAATTATAAATTGAGCGACGTCGACCCCAACGTTCAAAAACTCAGACACACAGCCTGAATCAGCAGCAGTGATGCTGGTGTTAGCTCTGCTATAACATTAGCTCTGCTGGTGTTAGCTCTGCTACTGTTAGCTCAGCAGGTGTTAGCTCTGCTGGTGTTAGCTCTGCAGGTGTTAGCTATGCAGGTGTTAGCTCTGATGTTAGCTCTGCTGTTTGCTCTGCTGGTGTTAACCCTGCTGATGTTAGCTCTGCTGATGTTAGCTCTGCAGGTGTTAGCTCTGCTGGTGTTAGCTCTGCTGATGTTTGCTCTTCTGGTGTTAGCTCTGCTGGTGTTAGCCCTGCTGGTATTAGCTCTGCTGGTGTTAGCTCTGCTGGTGTTAGCTCTGCAGATGTTAGCTCTGCTGGTGTTAGCTCTGCAGGTGTTAGCTCTGCTGAGGTTAGCTCTGCTGATGTTTGCTCTTCTGGTGTTAGCTCTGCTGTTTTTGTTTTTCAAGCAGCACTTTGTCACTCAGCAAAATAAAAGTCTAAAAACACACAATGTTAACTTTATTCAAACGCACTCGACTCGTCCTTTCAGCTCTTGCAGTTTGGCATGTTTCGTGCTGTAATGCAGCTCGAGAGCCTTTTCCATGACCACAAGCACGTCCACAAACACTGGCCTTTTACTTCCACAAAGAAATAGTCGCTCGTCCATTTCTCTTGGAACATTCCGCATCCACCTTACTCTTTGTTACACTTTTGTTACACTCGCCATGCTGCGTTCGCTAATGTCAATGACCGTACACACAAATGCCCCCCTTTCCTACCGGCCCCGTTGAGAACCCCTGATCTAGCGCCACCATCAGGTCAAATTCTTTGTCCATTACTTTGGTTTTATGACGAAAAGCCTTTGTGTACTTTATGTTTAATGCAACTTAGTAAATGCTAGCTTGCTAACAGGCTAACTGAAGACTGGGAACATTGCAAAACTTAACATTTAATTTCACGTTGTCAATGTGACTATGTTGACATCTTTTTAACTCAAAGCACCGTCCTGGTTGAGTATAGCATCATCGAGCCACGAGCATGTCTCTCATTATTTACTACTTATTTACGCCAGGTTTTACTTTGACAGCCTCAAAACTGAGATTGTACAGATTTACTTGAGCCGTCTCACAGTATGAAATGAAAAAACTCTGCACTTTGTACAGGGACCTTTACGTAACTTGAAGAAACAATAAATTAAATTGAGGAAAACACAATAATTCTCACAGGAAATATGTAAAATATTAATTTGGTGCATTGTCAGTGTCACGTTGCAGCTTCTTCCCCCTGGTGGCTCTTCATGTGTGTTTTCAAACAGTGGCTCTGAGTGAAGGCTTTGTCACAGAGGGTACACTTGTATGGTCTCTCCCCGTTGTGGGTCCTCATATGGACTGTCAAATACGTTTTGCGGGCGCACGCTTTCCCACAAGTCCCGCAAACAAACGGTTTGAGGCCTGAATGTACCGTCACGTGGTTATCCAGATTAATCTTGCGTTTGAAGGACCAGCCGCAGTCCGGGCAGCGGTACGGTGTCTCTCCGGTGTGGACCCGCATGTGAATCGTCAAAGGTCCCTTGGTGGTAAATCCCTTGCCGCATTCCCCACAGTGGTACGGCTTCTCGTTGGTGTGCGTTCTCATGTGGATTTGCAGCTGCTTGCTCGTCAGGAACATTTTGCAGCAAACGTCGCAGAGGTACGATCTCTCTCGGTCTGTGTGAATCTTCTCGTGCTGTCTCAGCGTCCCCGGTAGTTTGAAACGCCTCCCGCAAACGTGACAGCTGTGAGGTCTTTCCCCGGAGTGGGTCATCTTGTGGCGGGATAAAGACCTATAGTCACTGAGGGCTTTACCGCACACGCCGCAGAGGTGCGTCTTTTTGTTGCTGTGAGTCCTGCGGTGAGCTTTTAACTGTTCCTTCAGCGTGAACACTTTATGGCACGTGTAACATTTGTTCAGTTTACCCGCCTTGTGGAGTTTCTGGTGATTCTCCAGGGTCACCTTCAATGCAAATGCGTCGTGGCAAACATCGCATTTGTACGATCTCTCCCCTGAGTGGGCAGCCACATGCTCGTTGAGGCTGAGCATATCGAGGAAAGACTCTCCGCAGATGTGACAATCGTCAGTTTTGTGGTGACTTTGAAGATGATCTTTTAACGCCTCAACAGACTCTGAAAGCTCGCCGCACACTCCGCAAAGACTTCCTGTAGTGTCAACATGACTCCAGGCGTGTTTAATGGCTGCGATTTCCAATGTGTGCAGAGCTCCGCAGACTTTGCAGGAGAGATCATCAGCACAGTTCTCAGCCTTGACCCCAGAGCGTTGGGCTTTTTCTTTCTTTGTCCTCTTCGACTGCAGTTCTGAACTTTCCATGTCTGGTTTCCAAGAGTCACAGCTGACATTCGCTTCTTCCTTTTCAATGTCCTCGCCACCGTCCCCTTTCCTCTCAGCTGGTTCCGATATCCCACGATCCTCATCACCAGCTTCCTCTGTTTCCATGTGTTGTTGTTGGGATGTCGAGCTGCTGGACAAAACGTCTTCTCTGCTGCCTTCGACCTCCTGGACGGGGCTGCTGTGGGAACCAGGAGCAAAGATTAAGAAGTGCACAGAAGGGAGGGCTGTGATGATATGTGGTGGTAATAGAACACCATACACGGCTCATGCTGCTGGCGGCGGCGGCTGAAGGTTTCCGGTTGTAACTCGTGAACTATGTTTCTGCAACAACACATGAACCGTTACAGCTTGGAGAAGCAGAAAGACTCCCGAGGTTTTAAACCTCTTGTCCTCTCGGCTGTGGTGTTCAGCTGTCCACATACTTTGAGCCTCTCAGTGTTTCAGGGACTTTTTGTTTTCACTGACCTTGTTTGAGGTCTGCTTTCATCACACGGGCCGTCTCCGGAGTTTGTCTGTGGAGGATTATTCTCTTCCTCGCTGGTCTCAGGATCCTTGTGTGTCTGGAAAGATGTAAAAGTCGGATTTGGCGTTTAAGTGAAAGTGATGCCTACTTCCAACAAGAAAGTGAGTCTCTGTCCTAAAGAGTCTTAAGGTACCTGGAGTCTGATGTAGAGCGTTGACTTCCACCCTGCGCCGCTGACGTTCCTGTGGATCTCCTCCGCCGTCAGAGTCTTCACTCTCAGCGCTTGGAGTCTCCGTCTCTTGTCGGACGTGAAGATGACAAAACTTTTGTTTTCTCCGGTCAGCTGAGGGAAGGTGCACCTGAGCAAGTCCAGGAAGTCTGCCTCCTGCAGGCCGCGCGGACACTTCAGCTTCCGCATCGGACACTTCTTCAGAACTGACGGAGGAAGACAATAAAGTGAGCACTCTACTCGAGCAACGCTTTATAATTACCGTCATTAATAAATTGACAGTTAATTAAACTACTATCAATAATAGCTAATCACCTTTGTTGGAGAGCACATTGGTGCGAGAGTCCTCCAGGATCCGGATCCTGAGGTCCACGTGGTTCTGTGTCTCACTGGTCTGAGCTCTGCCGGCTTTCCTCTTCGTATTCTCACATCTGGGGGGGAAAGACCTGAGACGCATAGTTATGGGAGTGAAATAATGTAATCATATTACCGCTCTAGTTATTCTAAGCATCACTAATACACTTTACTCATGTCCATAAACAGCTGATGGTGAAGATACACAAGGTAAGAAATATATACATATTTATTCTATTTTTTACGTGGAAATAAAGTAAATTTACACCCTAAGTAATTAAATGTATTAAAAAGAGAAAAGGAAACAGGAAATGGACAATAATGCATTTCCTTTCTCACGCTCATGTAAATGAAGTGACAACACTTTTATAGAGGAACCTTGATGAAGGTCGTTTAGTCGAGTCCTCCAGCTTCTCTGGATGCTCACAGGATTCATCCTCCTCATCTTCTTCATCCTCCTCTTCCTCAACAGGGTCGAAGCCCTTCACACCTGCACAAAAATCATTTCCACTTTACATTTCTAAAAAACTGTGTGATTTGTAGGAGTTTTATTTTGAAAATATCCAGCAGAAGTGATATTGTTTGTTCTGGCTCCCTTAATCTAACTGATGCATTTAATATTATTATTATTAATATTATTATTATTATTATTATTATTATTATTTTGTCCAGCATGTTCTGCTTTAGCTTGACTGGTTGTTGAATCCTGTATAGTGCAAAACTCCAATAACAAAATCTGCTATTCTAATTTATCTCCCCATAAATTGAATTATACGCGTGAGGAAAACATGACTAAACATTAAAAACAGCACTGGTGTCTAACTGTAAATTCGGCTTACATAAAACAGCAACACATGAAGGGGAAATAACCATAAATATGAAGTGTAACTCGGGTTAACTTCCCCAATTTGCAACAGCTGGGCAAGGATGTAAAGATAATACCAGATCAAAAAGCTAAATTAGGTGCTCGGTAGTCATTTACGGCAATGCCGAATTAAAGAATAAGTCATTTGGATTAAAGAAACGTCTTAAGTTGTGTAATGTCACACATGCAGATGTGTCGACAATAACGTAAATATTAAATTGCTAAATATTTGAATGGACTCCGACGTGTCCCCATCTCAACATGCCAGGATTTATATTTGCATGCCGAGACATAATGAGCCACCTGCAGTGTTGAGTGTGTCCTGAGCCTGCAGGAGCTCCAGCTGGCTCCTCTGCCGGTCGATCTGCTGCCTGAAGCCCGAAGCCTCTTCCTCGTAATCGGCTACGATTCTGTCCACAACCGCGAGAATCTCCTCCGAGGCGGCGGCGAGTCTCTCGGTGACGAATCCTCTCAGAACTTCCGCTTTGGACATTTTACTGAAAGCCTGCAAAGTGTTTCTCCTCAACGTGTGGCCACAGTTTACAGATGGGATGGAGAGACTTCGTCAGGCCTCGCATTGTTTACTAGCTTGACCCGTTTCCGGTTTTGGTGCGTACATAAATGTCATCCGAATAGAAACCGAGACCTGAGCCAAGTGGTTTCTTTCTTCTTCCTCTTTTTGATATTAAATAAATAAATACATGAGGATGAAATCACACATTTAATCATCTATTTCTCCATTTGCTCCAAGCAACGTTTCCTTAAACCCCCAAAAAAGGAAAACTAAGGAGTTGAACAGATAAAATGAGCTAATGAAGTATAAATTAAAGAGTTTCAGAATGTACACGTTTTAAAAATGTTTAACTGACTCTATAAAAAATATCATTAGCCTTAAGAAACACATAAGGATCATTTGTATGATCCTTCAGGTCATTAAAATCCTCAAATGTCCAGAAACAATAATGAGGACATGACATGATCAGATCATGTACAAGATAAGTACAAACACCATGTCCTAAATCCTAGTAAGTAAAAGTCCGTCAGTATCATCAGCTAAATGTATGATGGTAGAGTTTGAGTTTTTATTGCAATAACAGACAACAGACACAGGGGGGAGCCGCTGCACAGAGCAGCACGCTGTTAAACACACACATTTATCAGGGCAGAGAGAAACAACACACACCAAAACCATTGTATTTATTGCAGTTGCTTGATACGATGAATCATCAGAGACATTCTTCTTTGTTTCGCTTTAACATGCAGTGTTTCCAACTTCCCAACACAAACTGTGTCTCACTACCGAGAATGTATTATGTAAGAATGTGATAATTATTCGTCATTGAGCTCAAAGAAAATCCTTTTTGGATTGAATCCATCATCGATCTGAAAACATTTCTGCTGCGAGGCAACATTCAACACTCCTCCTCTTCCTCGTCTCGCCCCCCGTCCACCTTCTCTCTTTCTATTTTCACCGGCATGCTCGACTTCCTGGGCTTCTTCTTTGGCATGGGGTCACCTGACTCCCACCGCCGCTGCCGATTGGTAAGTGGGCTGGTGCAAGCCTCTTCTCGTTTTCCCTCGTCACGTGACACTAGTTGGCTGTTGCAGCGTGCTGTGGTGATCGGGGCGGGGCCAAAGAGGGGGGCAGGTGCAGCGTGAAGGCTGAGCAGGTGTCGACAGTGTTTGGTTTTCTGCGCCGCAGGAACGACCAGGGGGACGAGAGAGGGAGGAGAGCCCAGCGAGGAATCACTGCGAGCTGGGAGGAGGGGGGGCAGAGGGGGAGGAGAAGGAGGGGGAGGGACTTGAGGGTGCAGGTTGGATCTGAAGTTGGAGTCAATTGAGGTGAAGTTCTGGTTGGTGTCTTGGCTCAGACTCGGGGGTAGAGGGCGAGGAGAACGAGGAGGGGAGTCAGCTTGAGAGGGAGTGTCATCTCGGCAGTCATGTTGAGGCTTTGTACGACCGTTTAACCAGTTTCTCAGGGTTTGTGGGCGCACTAGTGTGGGTGCGTCGTCATCCTGTTGCCAAAGTGTATCGTTGATTTCCTTTTTTTGAGTGTCTTTGCGATCGTTTTTGTCCTTGTGTATATGTGCGTCAGAGTGTACGCTTGTGTGTGTGTTCCTGTGGGTGTGTGCGTCTCTGCTGGCACCCGTGTGTAAGCGTGGGTTTGGGTTGGCGCTGTGTCGGTTTCGGCTACGCAGTGAGCTGAAGACCATGGTGCAGCCCGCCACCGTGCAGCGATGTTTGATCTTCAAGTGGACGGCGTTGTAGTGGATCTTTAGCGTTCCTGCACAAACAAGAAGGACAATGGTGCTCTTGTTAAGTTGATGCCGACTGACCGACTTTACACAGCAGCTGTTCTAACATGCACCATGCCAACGACAGACGAGATCCCCTTCTTAAAACTAGTGTGAACGATCGATAAAAGATCAACAGAGGATCTCAAATTGAGCCCTGAGGGACACCAATACCCAATTTAAGTAGAGGGTCTAAACTGAACCTTCTGGAACTTGCATTCGCTCTTAAGTTCTGGATGTGTAGCAGACTGGGAGAGAACCACAACCAGTCCTACCTTTATCATAGAAGCTTTTCCCACAAACGCCACAGCAGACCCTTCCCTTACGACTTCCCGCGGGTGAAAGTGAAGGGAGCGAGCAGAGGGAAGAGGGGAGAGGACGGGGGGAGGAAGATGAGGATGGGAGAGCATGGAGGGAGGAAGAAAAAGAGGAGGTAGGAAGAGGACAGAGGAAGGAGGAGGAGAAGGATGGGAGAGGATTGAGAGAGAAGGAAGAGGAGCTTTGCAATTTCTGGGAAATCTTCGGGGGTGAGGTGGAATTGGACGGATGGAGTGATGAAGGTGGGATAAGTGAGGAGTTTAGGGAAGGAGAAAGTGAGGAGGTGATCTCCTGTTTGGCGATGCCCCTATGAAGATCAAGCTCCTGGTCGTTGTAGAACCTGGGATCCTGATGCCATATGGACCAGGCCGGGTTTGGCTTATCAGGGTCTGCTTTGATTTTTAAACCCGGGTCAACTTTAGATTTCTGAAAAATCGGGTCATTCTCTTGCTCTCTTCTTCTTCTTCCTTCCTGCCTCTGACTCTCAGCCAGTTTGATCCCACTGAGCTTTCGTAGACACTGCGTTAGCTTACTGGGAGGAACAAGCTCCTGATAAAAGAAAAACAAAGAGGAGGGGGTCACACTAAGTTGGGAAAAAAACAGTTGTATATTGTATTTTATTTTATTACCTTGGTGGTAGGAACCAAACAGTGCAAGGCGGAGCTCGGAAAGTGGAAAGGGAGAAGCAAAGATGGTCCACCTGGAAAATTCAGGTGGGCGGTGTCGCTGTGGTCAGCAGGACTGTTTTTCTTAAAACGGCAGACGCCGGCGACTAAACGTGAATCTCCTCTTGTGTTCCTAAAGACTCCTGCAGTTCCTGCGAACGGGTTGATGTTTGAGTGGAAACTCTTCGGGGCGGGGTTTAGCTCTGGATCAGAGAGGTGATTGACAGCTGCCAGGCACTGAAGCATCATCAAGTCGACTATGGGGCGTGTCTCGCCAAAGCGGAGGAACTGTTTGAGGATGAGCAGCTCTTCCTCAGGGCTAACCATCAACCAGCGGTCCAACACCTTCCCACTGGGATGCTGCAGAGAAATAGACCTTGATGTGAATAGATGAAAGTGGGAATTTGTGCAGAAGTTTTATAACCAAAGAAAACTGTTAACCCTAACCCTTTGAGTCAAACAGGATCCAAGTCAATTTATGGACATATGTAAAGTAATTCTTGCAAATGTTTTGTACAAAGTGTTACTCATCTGGTCCATATTTTACGACCTGATCCAATTGTATTCGTGCTAACGCAGGATGAACCTTCTTTATTGTGAAGCTTGAAGAATATCTTTGCTTGTTAGTTAACTCCACCAAAGGGAAGGTTAGACCAGTGTTACTCAAACTGGGGTACGAGTACCCCTAGGGGTACTTTGGAGTACTGCAGTGGGTACGTGATTCCTGAAATAAATAGAATATATTAGATTACGTTTAAAAAATGTAAATATAAATTTGATAAATGAATATTCTTATATTCCATGCAATCGCTGTAAACTACCAGAGACCAACTACCACAACAAGTGCAACAAACGCACAGGTTCCGATTATGTTTGTTCAGTGACGAAGAACCACTGGCTTAGACTGTCCGCAGGATTATGGAAAACCTACGATCCCGATTTTTATGAAACTTGGTGGAAGGAAGAAAGATACCATTAAATTTTGGAGCCGATCCAAATGACATTGTTTTACGTGTTTGACATCTGACTGTACCCAATCAAGCTTTTTGATTACACACTTTTGAATAGTAGTGTAAGCTGGCTGGTGTTCGGATATTAATCGTACACTCCGGATCTGTAAGTAAAGCTTACTTTTTTCACATTATATTGATATAACGTTGGATGGTAGTGGAAGTTTACCTGCAGCATGTACCCTCTAACATAATCCCCCAGACTCCAGCCCAGTGTGTGCAGTATGTGTCCGACCTGAAGGCGACAAAAAGTCATCTGTTACACACATTTCTTCACAACAACATAGAAAATGCAACTCAGCATATTAAGAATACTTTGTGATTTATAGTTTGTACCTGTTCTGGGGTTAAGATGCTGTAGAGACGGTCCAGAAGGATCTTTAGCCGAACAGGAATGGCCTGAGCTCCGTAGAGGACCAGGGAGCTCAGGTCAAACACCAGCCCAGGGAGGGCCACCTCCACTGGGCCGCAGCTGGAGGGAGGCTGGGCCTGAAACTGGAGCTTCGCCATGGCTGAAGAGGAAGTTGTACATGAAAGTAAAGTAATATTTTATATATTAGACAAAGTGTCAAACTGCAAGACAGATGTGTGTTTACGATCTGAAAAACACTATGCATGTGTGTGTGTGTGTGTGTGTGTGTGTGCAGATGTTCTCTCCAGATGCTCTCGCTGATGTGATGACAGCGACACCTGACTTCATGTCACCGTGGCGACAGAGCACATCTGCAGTGTGTGTGTGTGTGTGTGTGTACGTGTGTGTATGTGTGTATGTGTGTATGTGTGTGTGTGTGTGTGTGTGTGTGTGTGTGTGTGTGTGTGTGTGTGCGCGTGTGTGTCAGTCGGTGGGTGAAGTCCAGCATTGTGTGGTTGTCAAACTCAGTCTAAAGAGAAACATAAATGTTTTTCACATATTAAAGTGCTGTTCACCACGAGAGGAACCGTAATGAAAGTTAAAGGCATCAATAGATGATGTAATGAGACGATCTACAGCAGGGGAGCCCAAAAGGTTAGGGTTAGGTGAGGGTGGATCGCACACCGTTAAAACAATATATATATATTCCCCCAACGGAACCCCGCACCCCGTGAAATTCAAGTGTTTCGGTTTTTTCTTGCGTTGCGCATTCACATTCCCTCCTCCCCTCTGTTTCGCTCCCACACACACACACGTGCAGAGCGGAGGAAAGAAGAGGAGAGAAGCCCCCGTCGCACAAACCACAGACAGCCCCCCCCGTCGCAGTATTTTGTTTTATACAGGTAGATCACTTGGACCTGGTCATTTTAAAAGTGTTGGGACGTACTCACTCTTGTTCTGGCTAACTAAATAGTACGGCAGTGTGGGTTTTGGAACGCACCCTTAGTTCTGGAGTGAAATGAGTTTTTTAAGGAGGCTTCATTCTTCTTCTTAGTTAAATTTGGTTTCATTAAGGTTGTCATGTCCTCACAAGTAATAATACTAACGTGTGTGTGTGCGTGTGTCTTACCGTGTGGGACCCAGCCGTGTCCACAGCGATCACACGACCGGAGTTGGACACTTCCTGGTTTGAAACACACACAGCTGCAGCCGGACGCCGTGCACCGGACAGCCTGCGAAACAGAATCACATTATATTCAATTTCTTTACATTTTACATGCACACAAATATGTGAACACTATAAATTAATTATATTTTGGATTATATATTTGAACACACACACACACACACGCACGCACGCACACACGCGCGCACACACACACACGCACGCACGCACGCACGCACGCACACACACACACGCACACGCACGCACGCACACACACACACACACACACACACACACACACACACACACACACACACACACACACACACACACACACACACACACGGTGTGTACCTCCTCAGTGTCTGGAGTCATCCTCATGTCTCGCTCCTGCAGACAGAACAAACATCAGCTCAGCCTCCTGATTGGTCAGATAAAGCTGAAGCTGCTTGTGATTGGACGGTTACATTTATAATCTATATAAATCTTTGTGATAAAACTTTCCAATAATCTAATATTTCGTTCAAATGTACTGACTAATACTGTCATACATTATTTCAAATGTATTATTATTAAAACAATATATGTTTTTATTATTTATTTATATGTATTTCTAAGTCTGAATTAAAGTGAAATAAACTTGATACTTATATTCTCTTACAGACAAATATCTATGTATTAGTTCTACATGTATTAATGTTTTGATCACTAAGAGCTTATTATTAGTAACTTTATTTATTGTTTTTACTTTTGTTTATTATTGAAAATATGGGTTTTTGTATCTATAAAATAATAATAACATTTCCAATTTAAAACCAATTAATTGGTTTTTATATAGATTTGTTCTTTGATGATTGTCAATAATATAATACAATAATTACTTTAATAATAATAATAAATATTAGCACCTTAAATATTTAAATATGACATCGTGCTTCACAAGGCTATGAAATCAAAAGTAAATGAAATAACTATTCAAACAGCCAATATTGATTATTGCTAATAGATATGAGCGTCTCATCTTTTTTGTGCTGATGAGTGACATGAAAATATATATTTAATTTAATCAAATGATCAAAAGCTTATAAATTACTTCTTAAATATAGATATGGTTATATTATTGATATCCATACTGACTCGTCTGTCGACTTCTGGTAATTCTTCTTCTCTTGTTCCTTCAGATCTCTTTGAATATTGAAAGTATTTTCCTCCGTGCTTCTCGTCTTGTATTTATTTCTTCTTGTCTTCTGAGATGTTTCATCGTCTTCCTTCGTTCGTTCAGGAAATCTTCTGCTTCTCTTGTTTCTACTTTTCAAGGCTGTGCTTCCTGTGACTCCGCCTCTAACTGCGAGCAACACGCGTGATTGGACGACATATTCAGCATTTTCCCTGCTTTTTCTTCTTTCATTTTGTACCAAGTGTGTGTGTGTGTGTGTGTGCGTGTGCGTGTGCGTGTGTGTGTGTGTGTGTGTGTGTGTATGTGTGTGTGTGTGTGTATGTGTGTGTGTGTGTGTGAAACAAGGAGGGTCAAAGGTCACAGGTAAAAGTAGTAATATTATATTACCGTGTAGAAATACTGTTACAAGTAAAATTCAAAATTCAAAATGTTACTTAAGTAAAAATACAAAAGTATTTAATTAAAATATATAAAAAAACAAAAGAAAAGTCATTCTGCAGAATAATATATTTATTATAATACTGTGTTATAACTGTTAATGCATTCAGCTGGTGCAGGAGCTAATTTTCATCACTTTATATATAAATAATAATATAATAATACTTCAGCATTTATTATATTAAAGTACAAAAGTAATACAAAGTAACTGAAGTTTTTTAGCATCTAAACTTTAGTGGAGTAAAAGTAGAACTGAAATACTTGTAAATAAGCGGTTACTTTCCACCACCACACATATTGTCCTTGGTGTGTCCGTCAGCCTCTGTGTCCCCAGGGAAACAGCTCCCCTCTGGGAGGAAGGTTCCCCCCCGAGGGGGAGATTGAATCAGGGGGACAGTAGGGCAGCTGGCCTGCAGCCATGCAGACACACAAGGTGAAAGAGTCACGATGTCCAACACACCACGTACATGGAACACATTTACTGACTGGATCATTCAAATCTGATGTTTCATATGAAGAATCCACCTGTACTGATCGTTAGCAGCAGATCTAACGTTATCGAGGTTACCTGCACCTGCTACGACTATCGACTTGACGATGTGCACCTGCTGCGACTATCGACGGGACGATCTGCACCTGCTGCGACTATCGACTGGACGATCTGCACCTGCTGCGACTATCGACTGGACGATGTGCACCTCCTGCGACTATCGACTGGACGATCTGCACCTCCTGCGACTATCGACTGGACGATCTGCACCTCCTGCGACTATCGACTGGACGATCTGCACCTGCCTGCGACTATCGACTGGACGATGTGCACCTCCTGCGACTATCGACTGGACGATGTGCACCTCCTGCGACTATCGACTGGACGATGTGCACCTGCTGCGACTATCGACTGGACGATCTGCACCTGCTGCGACTATCGACTGGACGATGTGCACCTGCTGCGACTATCGACGGGACGATCTGCACCTGCTGCGACTATCGACTGGACGATCTGCACCTGCTGCGACTATCGACTGGACGATCTGCACCTCCTGCGACTATCGACTGGACGATCTGCACCTGCTGCGACTATCGACTGGACGATGTGCACCTGCTGCGACTATCGACGGGACGATCTGCACCTGCTGCGACTATCGACTGGACGATCTGCACCTGCTGCGACTATCGACTGGACGATGTGCACCTGCTGCGACTATCGACGGGACGATCTGCACCTGCTGCGACTATCGACTGGACGATCTGCACCTGCTGCGACTATCGACTGGACGATCTGCACCTGCTGCGACTATCGACTGGACGATGTGCACCTGCTGCGACTATCGACGGGACAATCTGCACCTGCTGCGACTGTTGCGACTGCGATTGTTTTATTTTCATTGTTTTTGTGTGATTATCGAGAGACTAGCGACTAAGCTAATGGGATCCAAGAAACAAAGACATTCAAAATGTCCCCATAAAAACTGACTGGGAACACAGATAAAACTAAATCAAGTTCACTGATTCCTGTAGTGTTGTGGTAATACCGTCGCAGGTTCGATTCCCACAGCTGAAGCGTCTCCGAGCACCAACAAAGAAGAAAACCTTCCGTCAAGAAAAAGAACAAAGAGACAGAAATCTGAAATTTGCAGGAAATTACGACTTCAGTTTTTCTCCCCGGAGCAGAAATGACCTGAAAAGTTTCTTATAGTGTCGATCTGAGGTGCGCGCACACACACACACACACACACACACACACACAAACACAAACACAAACACACACGCAGTGAAGGTAGGCTGTTGGACAGACTGTGTGTCTGCAGGGAGCTGGTGGACCTCTTTCCTGTTTTGATGTCGTACTAATTAGAATATCAGACGATAACGCTCTGTTAGTATGTGTGTGAGTGTGTGTGTGTGTGTGTGTGTGTGTGTGTGTGTGTGTGTGATCACCGCCGTTTGTTGACACACTTCCCAACCAGAACCTCTCAGAGGGGTCGTGTTTGAAACGCTGCAGCAGTACCACCTCCTCGCTGTCCTGTGTGTGTCTGTGTGTGTGTGTCCTGGTCCTGTATTCTTGGCTCTCTAAACTCCCTGAACCAGGTCACACTGTTTGTTCGACTCCACAAACACAAACAAAGCATCAGGAGGAACTGACACCTTCGAAAACTCTTCAACAAACATCCAGAAAACTCTCGAGCGTTAATACAATAACATCCTTTTTATATACTTGTACTTTACTGGATACTAACGTAATACTTCTACTGCACCACATCTCCTCGCTGTCCTGTTTGTAAAAGCCTAAAAAAAGGAAGAAAATCTGTCGGAGGCGAAAAACAAACAACAAACAAGCAGCAGTAAAAATATTAACCCAAAACATATAAAAGTAAAAAGTAAGTCGTACATTTTTCTGAACGCAGGACTTTAGACTTCTTCCCCCTCTGGGAATATATGTATATTATAATATATATTATAATATCTATATATATATATATAATTTTATATATATTATAATATATATATATTATAATATATATATTATAATATATATAAAATTATATATATATAAAATAATATATATATATTATAATATATATATATATATATATATATATATTATTTTATATATATATTATAATATGTCACATTATACTTATATTCAGCTGTGTTGTCTTTATTTTTTAGCTTCATCTCTATTTCTATCTGTCTGTAACTGAAAGCAAGTAAGAACATGAAAGAAGCTTTAACATCTGAGCTTCTTCAGACATTTATCTTCTGTAACTCGTCTTCTTCAGACGAGAGGAACATGAGAGTGTGTGTAACTGTGTGTGTAGATGTAAACTCTCCACAGCTACATTACATAACGCCTCATGTACATATTAAACACTTGTAATATAAAGTTGTGTTGATGTGAGTCATGAAGTGGAGAAGCTTCTTCCTGATCTCGGTGAGTTACATGTTTGTTCACCAGCTGCCATGTTTTCCCTCTCTGTCGCTTTTCTGTCATTTGTCGCCACAAACGTGGTGAATTTTACATGAAACTAAAGTCTCTGTGTGGCGAGGGTTCTGTATTTAACAGGACATTTAGTGTGTCCCCTCACGTCTGCTCCGACTGTCTGAGTGTGTGTGTGTGTCCTCTCTGTCGACTCCCCCCCCCCTCCCAGTCCCTAACCCCGCCCCTCCGAGTCGTGTGTGTGTGTGTGTGCTCCGCCCTGCTTTATATCTGTGTCATTACTCGTGTGTTTTCTCTTTGTAGCGAGTCCAACTTGGCTCTGATGCAGTCACTGTGTGTGTGTGTGTGTGTGTGTGTGTGTGTGTGTGTGTGTGTTTTAAATGTGTGTGTTGTCGCAGGTACAACTAGGACAGCAGGCAGGGAGGACTCGCTCAGATGAAAAGTTGTTCAAATGAAAAGCGTGGGTGAATATTCATGAGGGAGAGTCAGAAACAGGACGTGACATTTATTATATTATAAATATTATTTAATGAATTCTTTTTGTACTTTTTCTTCTTGGACGTCTTTCTTTATTATTTTTTCTAATGAGCTTCAACTCAAAACAAGTTCTGCTCTCAGATAGTGTGTGTGTGTGTGTGTGTGTGTGTGTGTGTGTGTGTGAGGCCTGTAATCCTGCTTCAGGAGCACTCCAACAGTTTCTACTTGACCTTCGTGTTCACACTGAACTGCACGACGTTCTGTAATCCTGCTGACGGTGGGACACGTGACCTGCTGGCTGGAGATGTTCTCCCCGTGAGGACTTGATGTTGTTGGTCATCTTTAAAGGCAGGGGGAGTACAAGTCTCTTTGTTTCGGGATTAAATGATTTCCTCTCTCGTCTGCTGCAGATGTGTCACGGCAGAATCTTACAATCCCAGTTTCTATACGAGGAATTAAAAGTAATCTGTCGTTTGAGAGCGGGACACTGGACGTCTTCCTGCTGAATGAAGCCGTCACTTCTGGGACTGAATGAAACTCCAGAGTCAGCGTCCCTGGCTGTGATGCTAAGCTAAGCTAGCCGCTCCATTGAAAGCGAGTGACAGGAGCGTGAACACATGAAAGAGAGCGGGAGCTTTCAGAGACTGAACCAGCGGGGAAACCTTCTCGTCTTAAAGCAGCAGACCTAACACAGTGTTTCCCTCCAGACGTCACTGAGAAGCAGTGTGTCTGTTCGGGACGCTGCAGACGGGACACCGAGCATCTTCTGGAGGAAACACACCTTCAGAGTGAAACGAAAAGAAACTGAAGGAGGAAACAAACATCTCCAGAGAGGAACGCAGAATCCAGTTTGGCTGAATCAGCACAACTGTGTGTGTGTGTCTGTGTGTCTGTGTGTGTGTGTGTGTGTGTGTGTGTGACAGAGGATTAAGTCACACACAGAGCCTGAGGGTGTGTGTGTGTGTGTGTGTGAGCGTAAGGACGTCTTTGCATTCACACATTAATAGAAATCTACACAGACCTCATGCTGCCTGAAGGCCACACACACACACACACACACACACACACACACACACACAGACACACAGACACACACACACACACACTGCTGATGCAGCAGTTGTCAAATAAAATGTTTGTCGTGTTTTTTCTTCTTCTGATTGAAAACTTCTCACTTTTGTTCGTCCACATTTCAGTTCCAGCTTCTTTTACACTCGAGTGTGTCACACACACACACACACACACACACACACACACACACACACACACACACACACACGTTGACGGGATGTAACACACAGTCACCATCTCTTTATATCTGAATATATTCTCATTTGTTTGTTTGAAAAAAACTCAGGCAAAGTTTACGAGCAGAAATATTTTACTGAAACCATCTGCACTGTCTCTCACACTCACACACACACACACACACACACACACACACACACACACACACACACACACACACACACACACACACACACACACACTCACACACTCACACACACACACACTCACACACTCACACACACACACACACCAGATGGTCTTCACCAAGCAGCTGTTAAAGATAAACAGAAATAATGTTGAATGTTCTGATTGTCTGAACGTCAAATCTTTCCAGAACTTTCCAGAACTTTCCAGGAGTGTGTTGAAGAGTTTTCCAGAACTTCCACACACGCAGACTGATGTTGCTAAAATCACATTCCAGGCCCGGCGGTCGATCTTCTGCCTGCTCTCTTCTTCTTCACGGCTTTCTTCTCCTTCGTTTTGGGATGGGCGGGGTTTGTCTGGGAGGGGGCGGTGCTTAAACTGACTGATGGCTCTTTCGGCGAATCAGAGAGGAGAACAGGTTGAGGGGTTTCCACGTCAGCAAACGCAAAAGTTTCTGGAAAATCAGCCTTCTGAAACGCAAAGTGTGAAAAGAGAAAAGATTAGAAATGAATAATAATGTAATTATTGTTTTATTCTGCACACAAAACTAAATCAAACAATGAGTTTTTATTATGAGCGAGCGTCTCACAGGTACGTAGGTGAGGTTGTCCCGGAGACAGGCGTCCTGCAGCTCGCCGCGCAGCGCGGTCACGTGACTGCGGTGGGCGTCGACTTCCTGCTGCAGCCAGTGGATCCGGGAGCTGCAGGTGTGGAAGAGCTGCGACACGCAGGAGAGGAGACTCTGCAGGAGACACGCGGAGGATCAACCAGGGAACAAGTGAGAGACAGAGCGACACAGAACGTCTTCTTCTTCTGTTACCTGGCAGGCTGCCACCTCAGGAGCTCCCATGATGCTCTCTGCTCCACTCAGCTCCAGGTGTTCCCTGGGTAACGGCAGGGGGTGGGGCTGAGCTGACAGGGAGCGACGTGATTGGACGAGCCTCTCTCTGAGCTGAAGACCACAGCAGAAGTGTTACTATGTGTTCAAACAAAACCTTTGTGTTTGCAGCCGTTTGAACACAAAATGTTTGATTAAAACAGAAGCCGCATCAACGGCGTCATGATGCTGCTGTCATAATGCCGCTCCTGCTCCGTCAGGTCTCTGCACACAGCTTTTAAAATGCTTGTTTTGTGGATGGAGTTTGGCTCCATTGATGCTCCATCAAATAAATACGTTTACACACAGAGTAATTAAATGTGTATTTCTGCGTCTTCACCTGCTTGTAACTCGTCTCTGCAGCCGCCATGTTGCTGATCAGACAGCCCTGACGTCTGGGAGAGAAAGAATCATGAAGAATCTATTGCAGCATGACACAAGGAAGAGTCACAAGAAAGGTGTGCGTTACCTGGCGGCGTCCGTCAGCTCGTCCTCCACTCGCTGCAGTCTCTCCTCCAGCTGCTTCCTCTCCCTCTGAACCCCCGACAGGTGCTTACCCAGAATCCTTAGCGAGCGCTCCTTCCGGCTCACCTCCTGCCGAGCCTCCGACAGAGACTAGAGAGGGGATGTTTTAGTACAACGTGAAGTTACCTGGAGTAATACTACATGATGCATGTGGTCTGAGCAGCATTAGAAGTGAGCAGAGTGAGCAGAATGAGCAGAATGAGCAGAGTGAGCAGAGTGAGCAGAGTGAGCAGAGTGAGCAGAATGAGCAGAGTGAGCAGAGTGAGCAGAGTGAGCAGAGCAGAATGAGCAGAGTGAGCAGAGCAGAATGAGCAGAATGAGCAGAGTGAGCAGAGCAGAATGAGCAGAGTGAGCAACGTGAGCAGAGAGAGCAGAATGAGCAGAGTGAGCAGAGTGAGCAGAGTGAGCAGAGCAGAATGAGCAGAGTGAGCAGAGTGAGCAGAGCAGAGTGAGCAGAGTGAGCAGAGTGAGCAGAATGAGCAGAATGAGCAGAGTGAGCAGAGTGAGCAGAATGAGCAGAGTGAGCAGAGTGAGCAGAGTGAGCAGAATGAGCAGAGTGAGCAGAATGAGCAGAGTGAGCAGAGTGAGCAGAGTGAGCAGAATGAGCAGAGTGAGCAGAGTGAGCAGAGTGAGCAGAGCAGAGTGAGCAGAGTGAGCAGAATGAGCAGAATGAGCAGAGAGAGCAGAATGAGCAGAGTGAGCAGAGTGAGCAGAGTGAGCAGCGTGAGCAGAGAGAGCAGAATGAGCAGAGTGAGCAGAGTGAGCAGAGTGAGCAGAGTGAGCAGAGCAGAATGAGCAGAATGAGCAGAGTGAGCAGAGTGAGCAGAGCAGAATGAGCAGAATGAGCAGAGTGAGCAGAGTATTGCAGAGTGAGCAGAGTGAGCAGAATGAGCAGAATGAGCAGAGTATTGCAGAGTGAGCAGAGTGAGCAGAGTGAGCGGAGTGAGCAGAGTATTGCAGAGTGAGCAGAGTGAGCAGAGTGAGCAGAATGAGCAGAGTGAGCAGAGTATTGCAGAGTGAGCAGAGTGAGCAGAGTGAGCAGAATGAGCAGAGTGAGCAGAGTGAGCAGAATGAGCAGAATGAGCAGAGTGAGCAGAGTGAGCAGAATGAGCAGAGTGAGCAGAGTGAGCAGAGTGAGCAGAGTGAGCAGAGTGAGCGTTTAGCAGCTCCTGTTTGTACCGATGGATGTAAAGACATCTCTGGATTACTTTAATACTGGAGGAAACTTAAAATCATGCAGATTCTCAGGCAGGTTCTGCAGCGTAGTGGATTGATGGACGTTTCTTCTAACGTAACAGTAATGAAGGGTTCGTCATAATGAGTCTAAACATATGAACATCGTGTGTGTGTGTTCATGACTCTGAGAAGGAGTGTGACTTGTAAATAAGTTCTACACGGTGGTGTTTGCAGAAATACTCTGAGACCTGTAATAAATAACATCCGACGTCTCTCCGCTACGTTAACCTGCTGCAACAGGAAGTACACAAATAAAATGATGTATAAAGAAGTACCTGTGTGGTCTGGCTCAGTGTGTGTTGTGTGTCGGTCTGCTCGGCGGTGTGTGTGTGGACTCGGAGCTGCAGTGTGTGCAGCTGGTTGCTCTGCTCCTGAATGAGTGTCTGGGCTTCCTGTTCCCTGCTCAGCGCCTGACGGAGCTCCACACACACACTGTGGAACTGTGTTGATGGGACCTGCACACACACACACGCACACACACACACACACACACACACACAGTCAGTCGTGTGTTCAGACAGTACAAGTGTGTGTGCGTGTGTGTGTGTGTGTGTGTGTGTGTGTGTTCCTCACTGCCTTGCAGGTCTCCTCTCTCTCCTGCCGTCGTCCTCTCTTCTGATTGGCCACCTCCAGCCTCAGGCCCCGCCTCTCCACCTCGGCCGAGTGCAGCCGTTGGCTGAGGAGCAGGAAGTGCTGCTGCAGGGCGGACACCAGCGCCTGACGGAGGGTCAGCAATACATGAAGCAGCGTTACGCAGGTACGAATTACAGTAGAGGAATAAAGAAGTAATCAGATTACAAATATATTGAGTGAAAATGGGTATTTTAAGCAGCAGAAGAATGTGTTTCTTCTCTTTGCATATTTGGTCTTGAGAAATGAAAAGTAATCAAGTTACTTTGATATCCTGACCTTGGCGTCCGGCTGTGGAGGCGTCAGGCTGCTCAGGCCGGGTCTCAACACGTCCTCGTCCCCTCCGCAGCGAGGCAGACCGGACGCCCCGTCTGATTGGTCGAGAAGCTGATCCAGGAGGCGGGACAAAGCAGAACGAGCCGCTGACGTCACGTCTGGAGGGGAGGAGCCTGGAGAGATTTACACAATATAATACAACAAATTTATATTTCTATTCTGCATTTATTTATAATATTATATATTTATATTGTGTGAAACTAATCAGACATTATGGGCGTATACATACACATATACATATATATATATATATATATAATATATATATATATGTGTATATATGTATATATATATATATATATAGATATAGATATATATATATTATATATGTAGTTATATCTATATATATTGTTATATTTATATCTCTCTCGCTATACTCTCATAATACTCTCTGCTATATTATATCTCATATATAGCACCCATCTATCTCTAATCTCTATATAATCCTCTAGTATCTCTCTCATGCTATCTATCCACTATCTCTCTCACCCTCTCTCTCCTCCTCCCCTCTCTCTCCTCCTCCTCTCTCTCCTCCCCCTCTCTCTCTCTCTCTCTCTCTCTCTCCCCCTATCTCTCCCCTCTCTATTCTATCTATCTCCCCTCCCTCTCTCTCTCTCCTATCTCCCCCTCTCCTCTCTCTCCCACTATATATATATATATATATATATATACACATATATATATATATACACATTATATATATATATCATATATATATACATAT
>NW_021166933.1:17500-22500 GCF_900634415.1 Cottoperca gobio | reverse complement strand
TGCTGGAGCAGGTAACACACACACACACACACACACACACACACACATTACACACACACACACACACACACACACACACACACACACACACACACACACTGCTGGAGCAGGTAACACACACACACACACACACACACACACGTGTGATTTGTGTGAGCTGACCCTGTAACGTGTTCTGTGTTCAGGCGGCTGGCAGACAGTGTGATGCAGAGGAGTGTGTGAGCCTCATCAGAGATGCACTGCACCAACACACCACACACATCAGTCCTGCAGCAAAGCATGATGGGAAGCGGAAGTCCCTCCGCTGAAGTCGTGCAGCTGCTGAAGACGACCCTCGGCACGGACCGCCTCGCACTGGAAGCGGCCGACGGACGGATCCAGGATGTGCAGTTGGCGGCGGAGCGGCTGCAGGAGGAGCATCGGGCGCTCCGACAGCTGAGCTCCGATCAGAGCCGACAGACGGAGGTAGAAGCACCGCAGCACCAGAACCGTTACATTCAGAACCTGAACCGCCGCCATCATGACACGTTCTGACAAATTAAAAAGACGCTGACATCAGCAGCCTGTGCCGACGATGTCACGGCGATGAGTCCAACTTCGTGCATCAGTAATAAGCAACGTGCTTAAAGTGATGCAGCGCCTGGTGGACTGTTAGAACACACGTCGACCTTCTTGTCTTATCGCTCACGGAGAGGAATAAAACACAGACAGTCTTAGTGTTGTACAACACACAACACCCTTTATGGCGCCACGGCAATCTATACAATGTGGAGGTCATCTTCTCGTTCCTTTGAGAGGCCCCCTTAACTTCCTGAGGGTTAGGGTCTTCAGACATGAACATATGGAACATCATTAGTGCACTTAATGAATAACACATCGTTTATTAAGTTATCTTAACATTCTCACTGCAGGAGGAGCTGAGTCGCCTTCGCCAGGAGAGCTGCCACTGGGCCACGCAGAGCCGAGGGCTGCAGGCCGACCTGGAGAGAGAGAGGGAGGAGAGGGAGACAGAGAGGGAGAGAGAGAGGGAGGAGAGGGAGGAGAGAGAGGGAGAGAGAGAGGGAGGAGAGGGAGGAGAGAGAGGGAGGAGGGGGAGACAGAGAGGAGAGAGAGAGAGCGAGAGAGAGAGAGAGGGAGAGAGAGAGGGAGAGAGAGGGGAGGAGAGGGAGAGAGAGAGGGAGAGAGAGAGGGAGGAGAGGAGAGAGAGAGGGAGGAGAGGGAGAGAGAGAGGGAGAGAGAGAGGGAGGAGAGGGAGACAGAGAGGGAGGAGGGGGAGACAGAGAGGGAGAGAGAGAAGGAGAGAGAGAGGGGGGAGAGGGAGACAGAGAGGGAGAAAGAGAGGGAGGATGGGGGAGAGAGAGAGGGAGGAGGGGGAGAGAGAGAGGGAGAGAGAGAGAGGGAGGAGAGGACAGCTGAAGTCCAGAAGATAACTGACCACCATGAGAAAGAGTCAAAGGTGATTATATAAATGTTTTAAACTTGTCTGTCTGTCCTCCATTTTTTTTTTCTCTCTCTCCCCCTCCCCCCCTCTCTTTCTCTCTCTCCCCCTCCCCCCCCCCCTCTCTCTCTCTCCCTCCCCCCCCCCCCCCCCCCCTCTCTCTCTCTCTGTGTTGTTTTAATACGCAGCAGTCTAACATCATTAAACTTTTTGCATTTAATTAAACAGTTTATGATTATCCTATAAAACTACATCACACTGTGTGTGTGTGTGTGTGTGTGTGTGTGTGTGTGTGTATGTGTGTGTGTGTGTGTGTGTGTGTGTGTGTGTGTGTGTCAGGCCCGTCTGTCCTTCCTCTACTGCGTCTACCAGCGCCTGCTGGCCGGCTGCGTCCTCCTCCATCAGCCCCAGAGCATCCTGGGTAATTTCACGTGGAAGGAGCTGTGCGACGTCATCAACGAGCAGCTGGACCAGCTGACCTCTGACCTCCGGGGGGCCAACGACCAGGTGAGGACGTCACAGAACTCACAACGATCTAATATTAAATATGTTGTCTGGCATTTCTTCCTCAACAACAATTCTTCCACGAGAGAAATCTGGAGCGGAGAACGTCCCAGATAAACAAAGCTTACCTGTCCTCTCTCTGCAGATCGCCCACCTGCAGAGTGTGTGCGAGAAGAAGAGTGTGTGTGTGCGCGAGCTGCAGCGCAGTCAGGAGTGTGTGTTGTCTCGTGTGGAGGAGAGCGTGAAGAGGAGGGAGGAGGCGTGGAGCAGCCGGCACACACACACTGTGACACAGCTGCAGAACGAGCTGCAGGTAACACACACACACACACACACACCCTCAGGTGGTCTCTATACGTCTGATCTGCAGTCAGTCGTCTCTCCCTGCAGCGACAGAGACGCTCAGAGCTGACTCAGCACAACGAGAGGAGATGGCAGGAATCATCTCGTGTCCCCGAGAGGACGCGTTCACAGCTTCTGTTCTACACGGAGAGTCGAGCAGAAGAGCTGCAAGAAAAGAGAAACATAGAAACCGTTTATGAAAGTCTGAATATCGATTCTGATTCATGTTCAAAGTAAAAAGTTGCCGTAAACTATCGGTTGTCAAATGGAAGTTTGTTCATTCATCATTTGTAGCCAGGAGATGACCCAGAACTCAAGCGTTTGTACGTTCCTATCAAAGAGAGAGCAACAGCGTGTGTACGTTCCTATCAAAGAGAGAGCAACAGCGTGTGTACGTTCCTATCAAAGAGAGAAAAGCAGCGTGTGTACGTTCCTATCAAAGAGAGAAAAGCAGCGTGTGTACGTTCCTATCAAAGAGAGAAAAGCAGCGTGTGTACGTTCCTATCAAAGAGAGAGCAACAGCGTGTGTACGTTCCTATCAAAGAGAGAAGAGTAGCGTGTGTACGTTCCTATCAAAGAGAGAAAAGCAGCGTGTGTACGTTCCTATCAAAGAGAGAAGAGTAGCGTGTGTACGTTCCTATCAAAGAGAGAAGAGTAGCGTGTGTACGTTCCTATCAAAGAGAGAAGAGTAGCGTGTGTACGTTCCTATCAAAGAGAGAAAAGCAGCGTGTGTACGTTCCTATCAAAGAGAGAAGAGTAGCGTGTGTACGTTCCTATCAAAGAGAGAAAAGCAGCGTGTGTACGTTCCTATCAAAGAGAGAAGAGTAGCGTGTGTACGTTCCTATCAAAGAGAGAAGAGTAGCGTGTGTACGTTCCTATCAAAGAGAGAAGAGTAGCGTGTGTACGTTCCTATCAAAGAGAGAAGAGTAGCGTGTGTACGTTCCTATCAAAGAGAGAAAAGCAGCGTGTGTACGTTCCTATCAAAGAGAGAAGAGTAGCGTGTGTACGTTCCTATCAAAGAGAGAAGAGTAGCGTGTGTACGTTCCTATCAAAGAGAGAAGAGTAGCGTGTGTACGTTCCTATCAAAGAGAGAAGAGTAGCGAATCCTCACATTTGAGAAACTGGAAACCGTTAATTTGTGGAGATTCTGCTTGAAAAAGAGATTCAAACGATGACTCGTGATCTGGAGTAACACATTAGTTGT
Source organism: Cottoperca gobio (assembly GCF_900634415.1). Lineage (NCBI taxonomy): Eukaryota > Metazoa > Chordata > Actinopteri > Perciformes > Bovichtidae > Cottoperca > Cottoperca gobio. The sequence goes on along the minus strand of NW_021166933.1, from coordinate 19,012 downwards.
GTTCGCAGCAACAAGTAGTGGAGAGTTCTTCTTTCTGCTGTGAAGTCCAGAAGAAGTCCATGAACTGTCATGAAGAGCTGTTTGAAACTCTCTGGTTCTTTGAGACGCAGTCAGACTACGACTCCCAGGGTGCAGTTCTCCATGAGAACTACACTCAGAGTTTAAACTCATATGTGTCATGTCTGATTTAATAAAGGGTAAATGTATAAGATGACTCCGTGCTGAGGCTCATGGGTATTGTAGTGTTTATACCCCCCCACTGCACCAACCGTACAGACAGGAAACAGTTATTTTGTTTCTGTCTCCTCTCAGGTGTGTCGCTCTCAGTGCGACTCCCTCCGTGGCAACACCTCCTCTCTGGAGCTCCACGTCTCCACGCTAACCTCCGACCTCTCCCGGCTCGGGGGCCTCCTCTCTCGCAGCCGCAGGGAGTCGGCCTGCTTCCTGTCGGCGTGCGCGCTGCTAGCCGGGGCGCTGAAACACACTCACCGCCGCCTGCAGACGCTCTGCAAACAGAAAACACTGGCGTGCAGACGGCTGGCAGAGAGGGAGGCGCTGGAGGAGGAGGTGAGGAGGCTGGCTGCAGCTCTGGGAGGGGAGGAGGATGAAGAGGAGGGGAGGAGGAGGAGGGCGGTGAGGCGCTGGAGGAGGAGTGTGTGTGTGGTGTTGGCGGTGCGGAGGTGGTGTGCACTCACCAGACAGACGACAGTGTTGTTCCGGCTGGAGGGGGGGGGCGGCTGTGTCTGTGCAGGGTCGCCAACGGCAACACAGAAGGGCCAAGATGCTCCGAGCTCAGGTAGGTCCGGACGTCCACGTGAGGAGATTCTTCTCCTGATTGATCTGCTGTCACATGTCAGAAAATAAAGAAAGATGGCCGACACAGTTCCTCAGACTCTGAGGGAACGCCTTCAAGTTCTTATACTATATTATATAAGATGTGCGTAACATTTAATTCCAGCTTCCCTGCAGCTGCAGGAACCACCAGAGGTTTTAAAGACTTTATTTATCACAGAAACACTTTCATCACTCACAGGATTTATTGCTTCTGTGTTTTGGATGAAGATGCTGATGATGAAGGTCGTGCAGGTGTGTGTGCTCGCTGGCTTCGCTCCAAACGTCTCTCCTCTGTCATTCTGTCGTCCATGGCCGACCTGCAGGGGGCGCTAACACACTCTGGTACTACACACACACACACACACACACACACACACACACACACAAACACACACACACATCTATAAATGCATGTATGTAAACTTCTCTTTCTGATTTATTTTATGTATTTGTGTATTTATATGTATGTGTGTGTATATATATATATATATATATATATATATATATATATATATATATATATATATATATGTGTATATATATATATATATATATACAGTATATCTCAAAAGTGAGTACACCCTTTAGATTTTTGCAAATATTCTGTTATATCCTTTCAGGGGATAACATTATCCTACTGAAACTTTGATATAACTTAAAGTAGTCAGTGTGCTGCTT
>NW_021166933.1:10000-12500 GCF_900634415.1 Cottoperca gobio | reverse complement strand
CCGTTGATGCGGCTTCTGTTTTAATCAAACATTTTGTGTTCAAACGGCTGCAAACACAAAGGTTTTGTTTGAACACATAGTAACACTTCTGCTGTGGTCTTCAGCTCAGAGAGAGGCTCGTCCAATCACGTCGCTCCCTGTCAGCTCAGCCCCACCCCCTGCCGTTACCCAGGGAACACCTGGAGCTGAGTGGAGCAGAGAGCATCATGGGAGCTCCTGAGGTGGCAGCCTGCCAGGTAACAGAAGAAGAAGACGTTCTGTGTCGCTCTGTCTCTCACTTGTTCCCTGGTTGATCCTCCGCGTGTCTCCTGCAGAGTCTCCTCTCCTGCGTGTCGCAGCTCTTCCACACCTGCAGCTCCCGGATCCACTGGCTGCAGCAGGAAGTCGACGCCCACCGCAGTCACGTGACCGCGCTGCGCGGCGAGCTGCAGGACGCCTGTCTCCGGGACAACCTCACCTACGTACCTGTGAGACGCTCGCTCATAATAAAAACTCATTGTTTGATTTAGTTTTGTGTGCAGAATAAAACAATAATTACATTATTATTCATTTCTAATCTTTTCTCTTTTCACACTTTGTGTTTCAGAAGGCTGATTTTCCAGAAACTTTTGCGTTTGCTGACGTGGAAACCCCTCAACCTGTTCTCCTCTCTGATTCGCCGAAAGAGCCATCAGTCAGTTTAAGCACCGCCCCCTCCCAGACAAACCCCGCCCATCCCAAAACGAAGGAGAAGAAAGCCGTGAAGAAGAAGAGAGCAGGCAGAAGATCGACCGCCGGGCCTGGAATGTGATTTTAGCAACATCAGTCTGCGTGTGTGGAAGTTCTGGAAAACTCTTCAACACACTCCTGGAAAGTTCTGGAAAGTTCTGGAAAGATTTGACGTTCAGACAATCAGAACATTCAACATTATTTCTGTTTATCTTTAACAGCTGCTTGGTGAAGACCATCTGGTGTGTGTGTGTGTGGTGTGTGAGTGTGTGTGTGTGTGTGTGTGAGTGTGTGTGTGTGTGTGTGTGTGTGTGTGTGTGTGTGTGTGTGTGTGTGTGTGTGTGTGTGTGTGTGTGTGTGAGTGTGAGAGACAGTGCAGATGGTTTCAGTAAAATATTTCTGCTCGTAAACTTTGCCTGAGTTTTTTTCAAACAAACAAATGAGAATATATTCAGATATAAAGAGATGGTGACTGTGTGTTACATCCCGTCAACGTGTGTGTGTGTGTGTGTGTGTGTGTGTGTGTGTGTGTGTGTGACACACTCGAGTGTAAAAGAAGCTGGAACTGAAATGTGGACGAACAAAAGTGAGAAGTTTTCAATCAGAAGAAGAAAAAACACGACAAACATTTTATTTGACAACTGCTGCATCAGCAGTGTGTGTGTGTGTGTGTGTGTGTCTGTGTGTCTGTGTGTGTGTGTGTGTGTCTGTGTGTGTGTGTGGCCTTCAGGCAGCATGAGGTCTGTGTAGATTTCTATTAATGTGTGAATGCAAAGACGTCCTTACGCTCACACACACACACACACACACACACCCTCAGGCTCTGTGTGTGACTTAATCCTCTGTCACACACACACACACACACACACACACACAGACACACAGACACACACACACAGTTGTGCTGATTCAGCCAAACTGGATTCTGCGTTCCTCTCTGGAGATGTTTGTTTCCTCCTTCAGTTTCTTTTCGTTTCACTCTGAAGGTGTGTTTCCTCCAGAAGATGCTCGGTGTCCCGTCTGCAGCGTCCCGAACAGACACACTGCTTCTCAGTGACGTCTGGAGGGAAACACTGTGTTAGGTCTGCTGCTTTAAGACGAGAAGGTTTCCCCGCTGGTTCAGTCTCTGAAAGCTCCCGCTCTCTTTCATGTGTTCACGCTCCTGTCACTCGCTTTCAATGGAGCGGCTAGCTTAGCTTAGCATCACAGCCAGGGACGCTGACTCTGGAGTTTCATTCAGTCCCAGAAGTGACGGCTTCATTCAGCAGGAAGACGTCCAGTGTCCCGCTCTCAAACGACAGATTAGTTTTAATTCCTCGTATAGAAACTGGGATTGTAAGATTCTGCCGTGACACATCTGCAGCAGACGAGAGAGGAAATCATTTAATCCCGAAACAAAGAGACTTGTACTCCCCCTGCCTTTAAAGATGACCAACAACATCAAGTCCTCACGGGGAGAACATCTCCAGCCAGCAGGTCACGTGTCCCACCGTCAGCAGGATTACAGAACGTCGTGCAGTTCAGTGTGAACACGAAGGTCAAGTAGAAACTGTTGGAGTGCTCCTGAAGCAGGATTACAGGCCTCACACACACACACACACACACACACACACACACACACACACACACACACACACACACACACACACACACACACACACACACACTATCTGAGAGCAGAACTTGTTTTGAGTTGAAGCTCATTAGAAAAAATAATAAAGAAAGACGTCCAAGAAGAAAAAGTACAAAAAGAATTCATTAAATAATATTTATAATATAATAAATGTCACGT
>NW_021166933.1:0-5000 GCF_900634415.1 Cottoperca gobio | reverse complement strand
CGTGTGATCGCTGTGGACACGGCTGGGTCCCACACGGTAAGACACACGCACACACACACGTTAGTATTATTACTTGTGAGGACATGACAACCTTAATGAAACCAAATTTAACTAAGAAGAAGAATGAAGCCTCCTTAAAAAACTCATTTCACTCCAGAACTAAGGGTGCGTTCCAAAACCCACACTGCCGTACTATTTAGTTAGCCAGAACAAGAGTGAGTACGTCCCAACACTTTTAAAATGACCAGGTCCAAGTGATCTACCTGTATAAAACAAAATACTGCGACGGGGGGGGCTGTCTGTGGTTTGTGCGACGGGGGCTTCTCTCCTCTTCTTTCCTCCGCTCTGCACGTGTGTGTGTGTGGGAGCGAAACAGAGGGGAGGAGGGAATGTGAATGCGCAACGCAAGAAAAAACCGAAACACTTGAATTTCACGGGGTGCGGGGTTCCGTTGGGGGAATATATATATATTGTTTTAACGGTGTGCGATCCACCCTCACCTAACCCTAACCTTTTGGGCTCCCCTGCTGTAGATCGTCTCATTACATCATCTATTGATGCCTTTAACTTTCATTACGGTTCCTCTCGTGGTGAACAGCACTTTAATATGTGAAAAACATTTATGTTTCTCTTTAGACTGAGTTTGACAACCACACAATGCTGGACTTCACCCACCGACTGACACACACGCGCACACACACACACACACACACACACACACACACACACACACACACATACACACATACACACATACACACACACACACACACACACACTGCAGATGTGCTCTGTCGCCACGGTGACATGAAGTCAGGTGTCGCTGTCATCACATCAGCGAGAGCATCTGGAGAGAACATCTGCACACACACACACACACACACACACACATGCATAGTGTTTTTCAGATCGTAAACACACATCTGTCTTGCAGTTTGACACTTTGTCTAATATATAAAATATTACTTTACTTTCATGTACAACTTCCTCTTCAGCCATGGCGAAGCTCCAGTTTCAGGCCCAGCCTCCCTCCAGCTGCGGCCCAGTGGAGGTGGCCCTCCCTGGGCTGGTGTTTGACCTGAGCTCCCTGGTCCTCTACGGAGCTCAGGCCATTCCTGTTCGGCTAAAGATCCTTCTGGACCGTCTCTACAGCATCTTAACCCCAGAACAGGTACAAACTATAAATCACAAAGTATTCTTAATATGCTGAGTTGCATTTTCTATGTTGTTGTGAAGAAATGTGTGTAACAGATGACTTTTTGTCGCCTTCAGGTCGGACACATACTGCACACACTGGGCTGGAGTCTGGGGGATTATGTTAGAGGGTACATGCTGCAGGTAAACTTCCACTACCATCCAACGTTATATCAATATAATGTGAAAAAAGTAAGCTTTACTTACAGATCCGGAGTGTACGATTAATATCCGAACACCAGCCAGCTTACACTACTATTCAAAAGTGTGTAATCAAAAAGCTTGATTGGTACAGTCAGATGTCAAACACGTAAAACAATGTCATTTGGATCGGCTCCAAAATTCAATGGTATCTTTCTTCCTTCCACCAAGTTTCATAAAAATCGGGATCGTAGGTTTCCATAATCCTGCGGACAGTCTAAGCCAGTGGTTCTTCGTCACTGAACAAACATAATCGGAACCTGTGCGTTTGTTTGCACTTGTTGTGGTAGTTGGTCTCTGGTAGTTTACAGCGATTGCATGGAATATAAGAATATTCATTTATCAAATTTATATTTACATTTTTTAAACGTAATCTAATATATTCTATTTATTTCAGGAATCACGTACCCACTGCAGTACTCCAAAGTACCCCTAGGGGTACTCGTACCCCAGTTTGAGTAACACTGGTCTAACCTTCCCTTTGGTGGAGTTAACTAACAAGCAAAGATATTCTTCAAGCTTCACAATAAAGAAGGTTCATCCTGCGTTAGCACGAATACAATTGGATCAGGTCGTAAAATATGGACCAGATGAGTAACACTTTGTACAAAACATTTGCAAGAATTACTTTACATATGTCCATAAATTGACTTGGATCCTGGTTTGACTCAAAGGGTTAGGGTTAACAGTTTTCTTTGGTTATAAAACTTCTGCACAAATTCCCACTTTCATCTATTCACATCAAGGTCTATTTCTCTGCAGCATCCCAGTGGGAAGGTGTTGGACCGCTGGTTGATGGTTAGCCCTGAGGAAGAGCTGCTCATCCTCAAACAGTTCCTCCGCTTTGGCGAGACACGCCCCATAGTCGACTTGATGATGCTTCAGTGCCTGGCAGCTGTCAATCACCTCTCTGATCCAGAGCTAAACCCCGCCCCGAAGAGTTTCCACTCAAACATCAACCCGTTCGCAGGAACTGCAGGAGTCTTTAGGAACACAAGAGGAGATTCACGTTTAGTCGCCGGCGTCTGCCGTTTTAAGAAAAACAGTCCTGCTGACCACAGCGACACCGCCCACCTGAATTTTCCAGGTGGACCATCTTTGCTTCTCCCTTTCCACTTTCCGAGCTCCGCCTTGCACTGTTTGGTTCCTACCACCAAGGTAATAAAATAAAATACAATATACAACTGTTTTTTTCCCAACTTAGTGTGACCCCCTCCTCTTTGTTTTTCTTTTATCAGGAGCTTGTTCCTCCCAGTAAGCTAACGCAGTGTCTACGAAAGCTCAGTGGGATCAAACTGGCTGAGAGTCAGAGGCAGGAAGGAAGAAGAAGAAGAGAGCAAGAGAATGACCCGATTTTTCAGAAATCTAAAGTTGACCCGGGTTTAAAAATCAAAGCAGACCCTGATAAGCCAAACCCGGCCTGGTCCATATGGCATCAGGATCCCAGGTTCTACAACGACCAGGAGCTTGATCTTCATAGGGGCATCGCCAAACAGGAGATCACCTCCTCACTTTCTCCTTCCCTAAACTCCTCACTTATCCCACCTTCATCACTCCATCCGTCCAATTCCACCTCACCCCCGAAGATTTCCCAGAAATTGCAAAGCTCCTCTTCCTTCTCTCTCAATCCTCTCCCATCCTTCTCCTCCTCCTTCCTCTGTCCTCTTCCTACCTCCTCTTTTTCTTCCTCCCTCCATGCTCTCCCATCCTCATCTTCCTCCCCCCGTCCTCTCCCCTCTTCCCTCTGCTCGCTCCCTTCACTTTCACCCGCGGGAAGTCGTAAGGGAAGGGTCTGCTGTGGCGTTTGTGGGAAAAGCTTCTATGATAAAGGTAGGACTGGTTGTGGTTCTCTCCCAGTCTGCTACACATCCAGAACTTAAGAGCGAATGCAAGTTCCAGAAGGTTCAGTTTAGACCCTCTACTTAAATTGGGTATTGGTGTCCCTCAGGGCTCAATTTGAGATCCTCTGTTGATCTTTTATCGATCGTTCACACTAGTTTTAAGAAGGGGATCTCGTCTGTCGTTGGCATGGTGCATGTTAGAACAGCTGCTGTGTAAAGTCGGTCAGTCGGCATCAACTTAACAAGAGCACCATTGTCCTTCTTGTTTGTGCAGGAACGCTAAAGATCCACTACAACGCCGTCCACTTGAAGATCAAACATCGCTGCACGGTGGCGGGCTGCACCATGGTCTTCAGCTCACTGCGTAGCCGAAACCGACACAGCGCCAACCCAAACCCACGCTTACACACGGGTGCCAGCAGAGACGCACACACCCACAGGAACACACACACAAGCGTACACTCTGACGCACATATACACAAGGACAAAAACGAATCGCAAAGACCTCAAAAACGTAAATCAACGATACACTTTTGGCAACAGGAGTGGACGACGCAACCCCACTAGTGCGCCCACAACCCTGAGAAACTGGTTTAAACTGCTACAAGCCGCAACAACTGCCGAGATACACTCCCTCTCAATCTGACTCCCCTCCTCGTTCTCCCTCGCCCTCTACCCCCGAGTCTGCCAAGACACACCACACCAGAACTTCACCTCATTGACTCCAACTTCAGATCCAACCTGGTCACCCTCCAAGTCCCTCCCCCTCCTTCTCCTCCCCCTTCCCCCCCTCCTCCCAGCTCGCAGTGATTCCTCGCTTGGCTCTCCTCCCGCTCTCGTCCCCCTGTTCGTTCCTTCGGCGCAGAAACCCAAACACTGGCGACACCTGCTCAGCCGTCACGCTGCCCTGCCCCCTCTTTTGCCCCGCCCCATCACCTCCACCAGCACGCTGCAACAGCAACTATGTCACGGTGACGAGGCAACGAGAAGAGGCTTGCACCAGCCCACTACATCGGCAGCGGCGGTGGAAGTCCGGGACCCCATGCCAAAGAAGAAGCCCAGGAGTCGAGCAGCCGGTGACAATTAAGAGAGAGGTGGACGGGGGCGAGACGAGTAAGAGAGTAGTGTTGAATGTTTGGCCTCGCAGCAGAAATTTTGTCAGATCTATGATGGATTCATCCAAAAAGGAATTTTCGTTGATGCTCATGCAATAATTATCACTTCTTACATAATACAATTCTCGGTAGTGAGACACAGTTTTTGTGTTGGGAAGTTGGAAACACTGCATTTTAAACGAAACAAAGAAAAGTCTCTGATGATTCCTCGTATCAAGCAACTGCATAAATCAATGGTTTTGGTGTGTGTTTTTTCTCTCGCCCTTATAAATGGGTGGTTTACAGCGTGCTGCTCTGTGCAGCGGTCCCCCCTGTTCTGTTGTCTGTTATTGCAATAAAAACTCAAGACTCTACCATCATACATTTAGCTGATGATACTGACGGACGTTTTACTTACTAGGATTTAGGACATGGTGTTGTTGTATTATCTTGTACATGATCTGATCATGTCATGTCCTCAAGATATTGTTTCTGGACATTTGAGGATTTTAATGACCTTAAGGATCTACAATAACCGTATGTGGTTCTTAAGCTAAGCTATTTTTTATAGAGTCTTAAACATTTTTTAAAACGTGTACATTCTGAACTCTTATTTATACTTCATTAGCTCATTTTATCTGTTCAACTCCTAATTTTCCTTTTTTGGGGT
>NW_021166932.1:47567-54097 GCF_900634415.1 Cottoperca gobio | reverse complement strand
GAATGCGGTCATTGTACCTGCGTTGTCGTAAAACAAACCTTCTTTGCCGAATAACAAATCACCGTGCTTTATCCACATGTTATCGAAACCGAGTGATTGGGTGGAAACAAAAGCTGGAGCCGCAGAAGTTCTGTGAAGTATGTGATCGACTGGAGACTCGTGTTCGCGCTAGTGAGCGCGTCTGAAGCTCTGCTGGATGAGCTGCAAGTTTCTATGGGCGGGAGGCGGGGGAGGGTAGCTGAAGAGAAGTGAGAGGGACACAGAAGCACTCCCAACACTCCCAAATGCACAGGAACTAACCGTCGTAAGCTAACTTCAGGCCGTGGTTGTGGATCTCTACTTATTAAACACATTTAGTGTTTAATAAAGCTGCACAATATGAAAACAAACAATAATAATCGTATTGGTAGTTAATATTATCATATAATGGCAGCTCTCCCATGAGGTCTTCACAACTGTTCAGGGCAGCAGATCGACTGATTAGAGGTAAGTTGAACCCAACATTTGGGAAAATAAATCTACTGAAAACTATTTTCTTCTCCAGCTGAATCAGAATCCCTCTCTCGTGTATTACATTAGCTTTCCTGTTTATGTTTTGATGTTTTTACGTACCTATAGGCCTACACAAACAGAAGAGCAAATACGTTTGGATTTAAGTGATAAAGGAGATGGAAACAATACTTGTCTCTAAACTCACTGTTGCCGTGGACAATTCTTTCCCTTTTGGAATATTACAGTAATTGCTCACATCTAACAATATCCTGTCAGCTTTGTGCTTGTATAAGGTCATTTCACCACGGTGAACATGTACAAAAGGATTACCAGCTGTCTTCACTGGCTTGGCTTCTGTTTAGCACAATTCAACAACTTTTTCTCTCACATGTCTCTGAAGTTTCCCAGTTTCAATTCTGAATCCCTGTTAATGATTCAACTTTGGGAATTTGGACACTGCACTAATCTCCTCTTTTTTTGTTTACTCTTAGGTGAGAGATCAGTCTTCTACAGTGCTGCAGTGTTTGCACTGTGACCTGTAGGTTTGGACACAGATAGCGAGGACAGAGCCAATCTAGCACCATGGATATCGGCAATGATGTGGATTTGTCCAATAAAAACATCACCCCATTGTGGAGACGCCGCACGGACAATTGTAATAAAATACAGGACTCAAGCAAACCCAAACAGCGACCCCTCAGTTACCACATAAATGGGGTCATGACAACGGACTTCCCTGTGGAGGACAACAAGGGTTCCTTCACCTTGAGCCAACCTCCTGAGAAACTGGTGGTCAAGAACACTGTGTTGAAGCACGTTCTGCACAAACCCTCCAGGAAATCCCGAGTAGTCCGAAGCATTAGCATCGGGCACTTCTCCAATGGACTCTTTTCATTGTCAAGATTTAGATCTGAGGATAGCAGATCCGCCTCACTGGACAATAGAGTGTGTAATGTAGACTGTGACAGGGGGAAAGCCAGTAATGGAGTGACAGTATGGCAGGAAAAGTGTCTCCAGGACCCCCATGGGAGCTCACGGAATGACCAGATAGCATTTGGGATGAGTTCACCTTCACCTAAGGCGGTTCCTCTTAACTCCTCTCCTGTCCTGTCTCCACACACTCCTAACAACAACTATAACCACCATGAACTGTCCTCCTTTTCATCTGCATCCAGCCCCTCTCCTCCAGCCCGGCGTACTGCTACCCCCTCCCACAGCTCCACCTCAAGCATCCCCTCCCTCTCTTCTCTTACCTCCTCAGACCCCCCAACCCCACGCTCCCCATCGCCAGCAGACAGAGGACAAGCGCTCCTTAGACCGTCCTCATTCTCGCTTGCCTCCTCACAGGACACCAGGCTTGCCTCTTGCTCTTCTTCCATCTCCTCCACCTCACCCTCTCCCTCACTTTCCCCAACTATCTCTCCATCTCCCTCTCCCTCCGTGGTCCTCAGCACTCACAGCCCTGCTGCCCTGAAGATGGGCACCCAGCAGCTAATTCCCATGGGTTTAGCATCCGATATTCGGCAGAGCAAGGTGCCTCCCTCTGAGCTGCAAGTCCAAGGTTTGGCCGGGCTGCTTGGGTTGGATCACTCCAAGCGAGCGTTGAAAGCCCTCAGCATGGTGGAAACGGGAAGCTACTTTTCTACAGGAGGTGTCAACGGTGAAGGGGCTGATGGGGAAAGTGAGAGCGATGGGACACTAAGAAGAGGCCTGAGGAGTACGTCTTATAGGAAGGCCGTTGTGAGCGGAGTGGACTTGGAGGGCCCATCGGTAGATCCTAGGTCCCATCGATTGTCCCAGCTTGTCATTAAATGGCTAGATGAGGATAATCCAGCTTCACCAGTCAGCCCAGCAAGTCCTGGCACTGGACAATCGGCAGACACAGAGACAGACAGTCAGAGAGACGGGCACAGAGAGAAACAGAGGAATGCTGACCTGCGTCTGATTAACGGTAGGCATGAGGGAGTGCAGAGGGATGATAACGAACCGGTCTGAAACACAACAGGACACGAAAGACAAACTCAAACAAAGCACCATTTGCAAACATAAGATTATACTGCTACTGCGTGAGACGGAACGATTGGGTCTAAAAATATAACCTTGGATACCCTGGTAAATATATCCAGAATGCAACAATTTCTGATGATTATTTGTTCATTTTTGGCAACAAGTATATTATTAATTAATATGAGCCGAAAAACACAATTACATTTTTTTATATCCAAACACATATACATATATACATACATATATACATATATATATATATATATATATACACACATACATACATATATATATATATATATATATATATACATATACACATATTACATATTAATACAACAATATAATATATATACATATATTATATATATAATATATATACATATATATATATTATACACATATATATATATATATACTAATATATTATTATACACATATACATAATACAGTATACATATATTATATATATATATATATATATATATATACATTATACATAATACACAATATATATATAATATTATATATATATATATATATATACATAATACATAATATACACATATATAATATATATATATATATATATAGATATATTACATATACTATATATATATATATATATATATATATATATATATATTATAGAGATATATATATATATATATATATTATATATACACTATATATATATAACTATATATAGATTATATATATATATATATATATATAATATATATATGATAATATTATATATAAATATATATCATCACATATCATATATATATATATATATATACATCAGATATTATATTAACATATAGATATATAATATATACATATATACACACTATTTATACATAATATTATATATATATTACATATATCATATATACCCTATATATCATATATATATATATATACTATATATATCGAATAATACATATATATCATATACCCTGTATATATATTTACATAATATATATATATATATATATATATATATATTATATATATATAATATATATATATATATATATAAGATATATAAGACCCCTTTAGTCATGGTTTGTATAAAAATAACTCTTCTTGGAATAATAATTTATATTTAATGTTTTTTCCACAAAGAAAGTTAAATTCCTAAACAAATCTTAAGCTGATGTCTACTCCTACTCCCTCAGAAAATCCAGAATGAATAAATATGCATAATGTGCATTGAAGGTTTTGTTAGTATTCACATTACACTAGGGCTGCAAATATAAAATATTTTCATTATCAACAAGTCTGCAGAATATGTTCTTGACTAATTGAATTGTTGGTCTATAAAATGTCAGACAATAGTAAAAATGCCATTCAGAATTTTCTAAAACCCAATCAATGACTAGTTCAATCCGCTGGTCCCACAGTTGGAAGTCGTAACTTGGACCGTACGTACACGTAGAATTAAGAATGTGAATGTGAAAAGTAGTGAAGTAACAAAAAGCAAAAACATTTATGAGTGCATAACGATCTCTTCTTCTGTATATTAAACATGCAAAGTAACTGGCATGCACTCCCGCGTCACAGCACGCGTGTTGCCTCGCGTGTACCTGATCGGAACATCTGCTGAGCCGTGAGCAGGTCATTGAGACTGCTGATGTTGTCCCAGCCAGGCAGGAACACCAAGATGGCTCCTTCCTGTCAGACAAAAGGAAAGACGCATCACTTAGCAGCTGAAAGACGCGCACACACACACACACACACACACACACACACAAAACCAGCGGGGCTTCAGAAGAGACAAAACAACAAGAAAACAAACCGCCATTAGCCGGAGGAGCCTCGGCAACAACTGAGCCAAGTGAACAAGGTGCCCGTGTCCTCGGAGGAACTGAGCCGAGGCCGATGGCGAAGTCTTGCCCTGAGCTCCGAACCTACACAATAGGCCCCGACATTGCCTGCCAACATCATTATGACAACATCTTCCCGCTACAGGACAGCCTCTGCTTTACATTACCACCAGGATGGAGGCACACGGGGAAAGAGTTGGAAGTATTCCGGTGCGAGCTCATCTCCGCACATTCAGCGGTCTGACAATAAAACAGACGACTACTTAACTTAAAGAAAGTGCCCTTCGAAACATAAAACAACATCACATGATGATGTTTTAATGGATAAAAGACACCTTTAATGATTGATGAGGAGCAATGTTATTATTGTAGCAGCAATGAAGAGGACGCAGAGAATAATATAATGAATTGATTTTGCATTTTCCAGTGACGACAAATGAAATTCATTTAGCGTTTTTCAGACTGGTGCCAATACAATACCTCAGTTTTGGTTACCAATACTAATATGATGCTTATTTTGAGGAATATAAATTTATTTTCTATAAACCTTTGTGTCCCGTCTAAGCAACGTTTTCTCATTTCCTGATTTAGTACGCACCATGATGAAAAGGTCAGAGATAAATAATAAGCCAAATAATGTTTTAACAGGAATAGATTTCAACTAAAGACGAAACCTTATTTAAGAAGCTCTAAGCTTCGGAAACCTGAGCAAAATCCAACTTTTATGTTATGTTTTATATCATCAATGGGGAAAACCGTCTGGAAATGCTTTTTTCGCTACATCAAAGACCTAAGTTTAAACAAAAAATATACTCAGGATGATAATAAGACTCTATAAAAGTGTACTTTTCATTTCCTGAGAGGAATAAGGGAAGATGAAGAACAGATATAAAGAGTAGCTTCTGGGCCTCGAGCACCCCTGCCTTTTAATTACAGCTAATTATTATTACCAGTGCTCAACCACTGTCACACCCATGGGACTGTGTGTGTGTGTGTGTGTGTGTGTGTGTGTGTGTGTGTGTGTGTGTGTGTGTGTGTGTGTGTTAATGTCTGTGTGTGTGGGTGTGTGTTAATGTCTGTATCGTGTGTGTGTGAGAGAGGAGGAAGAGAGAGATCCGGGCAGCGTTACAACCTGACAGAAACACGTGTGCACACATGCAGTATGAAAAGAGACTCGGACTAATTCCAAAAAAATAAAATAAACAAAAGCGCAGAAGTGTTGCCCTACTATTTAGCACGCATGCACACACACCACCACATACACACACATAGTTGCACCCTGCAGGCGTTCATTAATGCCTGCATGTCAACCCCCTAGGTGTCTAATCACAGAGTCCTGCAACATAATTAAGCAATCCTCGCAGTCGAAAGTCTGGCAGACGGCCCGTATTCTCGGTTCAGAACGCCGTCACGGCAAATCAGCCAGTTCCCTCTCGGCCGTTTGACAATGCCACGGCGAATAAGCTGGTCGACTGGCTCGGGGTGGCCGTGACTGATAGAGATACGGCTTCATACGGGAAGAGATAATTATTCTGTCAATCTGCATTAGTCACTTCTCCTTCTGGGCCTGTCTCCTTTCTCTGTTCCTCGCTCGTATACGCTTTTCACAACAGACACAGACTAACAAATAAGTTGAACTAGTTAAAGTTAAAGTTAAAATACAGGGTAAGTGAGAGCAGACTGTATCAATTATTTTACTTCTATCGATTCTTGCACTTAGTTTCCTCAATTGTGCTCACTCTTGTTTTTCTCCTTTTAAATAGTGACAAAAGACCACACTGAATGCTATTGATTGTGATAACATATTCCATTGTGCAGCTCTGGTTTCACACAGGATGGCACTGAAAAAAATACAAGAAACACGCAGCGAATACAAATTTCTACAGAGAATTGCTCCGCCTGCATTGTGTCTGCACTAATAACTCCTGATATGGCTATAGCTTGGCTAAGTGTAACCGTGTCTGCCGTAAAAAGTAAAATAATCGGTCAAAAAAAAGGGGAATTGACGTGCGCACTGGGAGAGCATCTGTTTGATCACTCATTAGCACAGATCTGCTGCCAGGTTCTGTGTTATTTCCTCTGATCTAATGTCGCTGTGTTTGGAAGCTAGCCCTCCTGTTGCTTCCATCTGCTCTACCTAGATGCACTGTCCTCTCCTTTTATGAGTTTTTGCATCTGTCTCAGATTATTTACCTATTT
>NW_021166932.1:14992-47542 GCF_900634415.1 Cottoperca gobio | reverse complement strand
GTAAGCCTCAATAGTCCTGGAACTGCCAAGCCTGCGAGCCCTGGGACACCCAAACTTGCCAGCCCTGGGACAACCCAAACTTGCCAGCCCTGGGAAACCCAAACTGCCAGCCCTGGGACACCCAAACTTGCCAGCCCTGGGACGACCCAGCCCACAGGATTGCTAGCCATGGGACGGAAAAGCCTACAAGCACTGGGAAAAACAAGGTGAGTGCACTCAAACAAACCTGGTGCTCTTGAGGAAAAAAGGGTTGAAATCTACTGCAATATGCAAAAAAGACGATTAAAAACTAAAAACTTTTGACAGTAATGTGGTTAAGGTCTGAAGTTGCTTAATTTGTATATGTTTCTCGTATAAAAATGTGAAACATATAACCTGATGCTGAACTATCAATGCACACATACAGCCCTGTCAATACCCTGTGAACTTGGGCATTTGGTGAATCGTTTGAGATTTTTTGATCCATTTAAAATATATTCATCTGATGGGTTTATATTTTATTGTGCACAAAGACTATAGACTTTTTAGTGTTGGGGGTTAAAAGTTCAGTTTGAAAAATGACAACACAGGTGTATTGTGAACAAACTTAGCAGCAGCAATATCAGCAGCAGAAGGTCAGACAAGGCATACAAGGAAACAATTAATGTGGTTGTTGGGAGACATGACGTAATGTGAGGACATGCCCACACACAAACACTTACAGTATATACACATAGCTCTCTAATTAGACAGGGGGTCAATGAAGGAGGTCACCAGAAGGGGCAGAGGCATGTCATTGACAGGTGACAGAGATACAGAAGTCTTTTTCATTTAAAGTTTATGTGTGTGCCTGCCTGGTCCCTCAGTTTGTCCAAGTCATGAAAAATTGTGTTGCTTTTTTATTTCAGAGTCCAGACAAGAAGAAAGTATTGACCAGTCAACGGACGTTTGACAGTGAGGGTGAGAAACTCCCTTCTGTTTGTTTACCACCACACATTTTTCCTTTATTTTACTCATTTAGTGTCTGTTTAGTGTTTTTTACCTTTCTGTCTCTCACCAAAAAAATATATTTCTTCTAAGACTTCAACCTGATCTTTCTGTCAAAAAAATGTGTTTCAGAGGAAGAGCTGTACCAGAACTATAAGGAGAAGGCTTTACATAATGATTCGGATGAGGATGCCGATTCCAGACAGCCCAAACCAGATAACGGCATCGTGGTGCAGTACAGACCTATACGCACCTCCTGGAGCCAGCTCAGTGTGGTCAGACATCACACACGCAGACGCACATGCACACACACACACACACACACACACACACACGTGGAGGCTTCCATTCTTCCTATATACTTCTTACGCCTTCTCTACATCCAGTAAACAGACAAACATACAGCATGCACTCAGTGCTGTGGTTGTGGGGTCTTGGAATGCTAGCGCTTTGAAGAATGCTGCCACATCCAGTTTGTCAACAGTCCATACCCATCCTCCAACTGTTTCTGCCTTCGTCTGCCCCTCACTCTGTTTATCAGGGAGTGCAGGAGCATTTCTTCGAGGACTCGGGTGTGCAGGGAGGCAGACAGTCAGCCAGACCCACAGGAAATGTTGCAAGCACTGCTGGGCCTAATGCCAGTGTGTTGGCAAACTTTACTCACTCGTCAGACTGCAAATATGCTTAAAATGTTGCCTCTACAGAGAAGTGCGGTGGCTTTGCATTACATAATATAGTTAGGGATTTGAAATGGGATAAAGGAATACAGAGTAGGGCAATGAGCTAATTCAGTTTTCTACTTAGGTATTCCCATCAGTTTGTTTACTTGCTGAGGAGGCAAAGTGCGGGAACAAATACAGGCCAAGGCATAGATGTAGGCAATTAGAATTAGTTCTGAAATTGCTGAATGAATGGCAGAATGATCTGCACTCAGACTCGACTCCATGGGAAAATGGATGGAATGTAGAGAACATTCAGAAAATCTCTTTGGTCCTTTTTTATTCTTGTGTATATCATCAAGGCACAGAGGTGAATTGGGCTGTGTCCGACATTACCATGCTGACCAGGACTCTCTTCTTCCATCACAGCTGCTTTACAGCTGTGGATCTGTTACCGTGGATGCGTTTGGCCAGACAGTGCATAATGTAACGCTGCAGCATTCTTATTTAACTTACACATGTTGTGGGAAATTCTGGCATTATACCTACATTGTGTTGTGACAGGAGAAAGGTTTAATTCCAGTGAAACCAAGAACAACATATCCAAACTGTCATCGTGTGAGTCGTGCCTTTTTAATAAGTCTCCTCTCGTTCAGCTCCTCCCTTCTCTTGCTGTCCCCTGGCACTTGATACCTAGTTTCAGAAGGTGGAGATTCAAGCTTTAAAAATACTTAGCTATTGAATAATGACACCTAATTAATTGTGTTAGTCACACCCAGTGAAACTGCAAAGCTGGGTAAAGTTCAGTTGGCATGACAGTGCGCATGGTTGCTAGCTCACTGAAACCTTACCGTCTTATATTGATGCCTGATGTTGCTGATACCGTGATAAAGGTTTGGCACGAGATGTTTGTTCTCAGTGTTTGCTGAGGGCTGCAGGGCAGATACTAAAGCAAAGGAAGTCTCCTCCTTGCACCTAAACAGGATGAGAAGCTAGTGAAAGTAAGGAAAGATAGCCTCTCAGGATTTGTGTCTGCATGCGTAATCTGGTAAAGTATAGTTTGAATGTGCCCCAGGTTATATTGGTTATATTTGGTGGAACAGGAGATGGAGGCATGCTTTTTATTCAACCTTCCCTTAAGATTGTCAAAGCCACTGGGCTGATTAATGTACTAGTCCTCCACACCCAGTTCATTCCAAAAGATTGCTTTCCATCAATCTTATTCAAATATCTCTGGACTAAATCTTGCCAGACACATACTAACGCACAAACACATTCCTTTTAGCCATATGGTTTCGGCCAAGTGATTGGATTATTTTTTGAAAATTTAATTTCCTATTTCTACACTCTGTCTGTGCCTCTTTATTCAGTGAAAATCTTTCGTTTCACTTTTCCTCCAACAACTTCATTGGCTCTCTGTTCAGTGTAGTATGCAAAGTGCTCCTTTTCTTTGTGTGTGAGGACAACAGTGACACACAAATACACACACATGTACACACCCGTGCTACAATGACCTGAAAAAAAAATCCCCCGAGTAGTCAAACAAGTGTGACTTTGTATTTGAAATGTTTTCTCTTTCTTTTGATTAATCTTTTTCTCTTCTGATTTTCTCTTCGATCTAGGTCAAGAAAAGTGGTCTTTCTGACCGGATGAATCAGGAGGAACGCAAAAGACAAGAGGTAGCCATCTTATTTAACACTTTTACGTTTGGTTCAGAGTGAGAAAAATCCAATTTTGGGCTGCATGCAGTTAAGAGTTACCAAGCCCTGGGGGGGGAGTATGGCAGTCCATTTGGTCTCTGTAAACTCCAGACCAATAAAAAAGCCATTAAATGAGCACAGCAGGACACATGCATAATAGACTATTACATATTTAAAGCAATTACTTTGTAAAGAGGAAGACAAGGACAGATCAATGCATACCTGTCATATTAAGAATGAACAACGCCTATGAGTAGAAATATTAAATTGATTGACATGTGGGTGCAAGTACTTAGATCGGCATGGAATTGTTCAATAGCATTCCAAACATGATTGTAGCGCACAGGTATGTTAAGCACGTTGATGACAGAGCACATGTCAAAGCAGTGCGTGAGGGAGTGAGTCAGGACGTAGTCAGGTAACTGAAGCACGCAGAGTCACTAAACGATGTAATAAACTGACCTTTTGTGGAAAAAACCCCAAACACGAGTAGTCCCCTCTTTTCGTCTCACTTTTCCCTCCCTCTCTCGCCCTTCATTAGGCCATTTTTGAGGTGATCTCGTCGGAGCACTCTTACCTCCACAGTCTGGAGATCCTGATTCGCATGTTCAAGAACTCTGCAGAGCTCAGTGAGGCCATGACCAAGACTGAACACCACCACCTCTTCTCCAACATCACTGACGTCTGTGAGGCTAGCAAAAAGTAAGCGCACGGTTGCACGATTGCTGTGTATTTTCATGTTTGGTACTCTCAGTGTATATTTATAGAACCTTTTCGGTGTTGAGGACTTCTGATAAGTGATTTAAGGTTGCTCTTTCATGTTCTCTAAAAGTCCCATCTGCAGCCTAATCTTCCTAATGTAAGTGTTTTCAATCTTAAAATCTACAAGACAAGTTTCCGCGACACAAACACTCGGGGCTTTCTAGACTGCTCAGACTCATACGATAAACATTCCCTGGAACAAATTTTTCAGGAATAGAGTACAAAAATACTTTTTTGATAAACAAATTTAAGACATCAGAATGTAGCGACTTTCAGACGGCTGCCCTGAAAGCAGACGTACAAAGTTAAACTCACCTCATCATTGAGCACAATGTGGTGAATCAGTGCCAGGATCAGCTGCAGGTCAATCTTCTCATCATTGTCCAAAGCCTCTAGTGTCTCAATGGTGTTCTCAGAGTATCTGTGAGACGGGGGGGACCACAGATAAAACATTCCGTGCTTTAACAGGAGAACAAATTTCAAATGCGAGCGATTGCTACAATCCCTCCACTGCAGCTCAGCAAGAAAGCAAGGATGTTTGATTTGTCTTATTCAAACTGCTAATACCTCAGTATGATCAGGAGGAATGATCACAGGAAGAGTTTCACATCTTCATATGAGCACCAGGCCCTCCCCCAGCCACAGCCATGTGCCCCGCATCTTTCGCACACTTTTCACGGAGAGAAAAACTTAATATCTGCTTTAAAATGTGGATTTAAAGCGGGGCTGGACGAATTGGAAAAATATCTAATTGCGTTTATTTTTGACTGATATTGCGATTTGAGTCACAATATTAAAGGGAATTATCATTATTGCATCATTATTCTTATTTCCATTGAAAAATATAATAAAATGATCATGATGTGATTTGTTAGTGAGGGATCTGTACCAAACAAAGTTTTTTCTTCAGTCTGTAGAATATGAATTGTAATCTCTGCAGCTCCACAAGACTTCGTTCAGAATGGTATTTTTGCCTTTAACAGATATTGCACCTCCTGCGATATGCATATTGCACTTGTCCATATTGCTAATTCTATAAAATTCCTATTAATTGTTCAGCACTAGTTTGGTCATTTTTAGCACAAGGATAGAAAAAAAACTGAGCCTATACTTGATGTAATCTTACTGCTAGAATAATAGTAACCCTCCCTGTCGCAAGCGCACCCCAGCGTCCCGGCTGTTAGCCCTCGCAACAAAACTACGGACACAGCAGCCGTCAATTACCCGAATGTTGAAAGGTGACAAGTTTGCGCCTCTGATTATAAGCCCAAAGTGAAGTATACATATGCGATACAGAAATTGTGTCACCAATTGAACACGCAGTCAGGAGTACTACAACACAAAGTCAGGCATGACTTCTTTTTTTTTTCCAGTAGTAAATTAAAGTCACTGTGTGTGTAGCCGATGGAGGAGTTGTTCGTTTTCAAAAATGTGAACGTGACAAAGCCAAAAATCCTCCCATTCCCCACCTGAACAACACATCTATCAACCTGGCAGCTGCTCTGCTAATCTCACTAACTTTGCTGCTCTCACCAACTCACCTGTCCTGCAGTGAGCGTGCATAACAAGGCCAGCTCTCCTTGTATTCAGCCTCCTTCTCCTCCTTCTCAGGTCTGGACTGGCGGCCCTGCAAAAAGCCTTTCTTCCACGAGGGGCGACTGTTCTTATTCTGGGGACGATACCTGGCAGACACACCAAGCAGTTTATATAACATTCAAACCAAAGGGATTGTCTGTACATGTGTGCGTTTGGGAGCAGTGTTGTTCTACCTCGTCATCTCCACGATGTCCTCGAGGAGGAACTCTTCCACCGGGAACGTCAAACCGGGGATGTGGATTATTGGACAGTTGTCTGAAAGGTTTGACACGGGGAAAGGGAGAGATGAGAAGGAGGAACAATCCAAACCAATTGGAACTGCAAGAGTAATGCTAAAAACATTTGTTGGTATGTCATTTGGTGGGCTGCGTACCAAAATATTTCGAAAACTTCTCTGCGTTGAGTGTGGCGCTCATGAGGACGATCTTGAGGTCGTCTCGATGGGCGAGTATGTCCTTCACAATGACGAGCAAAACGTCAGATTGCAGGTTCCTCTCGTGGATCTCGTCCAGCACCAGGTGGCTGATGCTGGACAACAATCTGACACACACCGAAAAAATGGTTTAATTCTTTGGTTTTGTGTGTGTATGTCCTCATTTGGCCTGAAAAATAGCAATTCTGTGTCCATTAGGTCAGTATTTGATACCCCTCTGCCAAAGACATGCTTTTAGTTTGGTTTGTTGAATCGTTTCTCTTTTTGTTTGCTGCATAATTCTTAAAACAATGAAGCTAAAATGCAAATTTCCTTTTTTCAAGTCAGTAGCTATAATTACAGTTTTTTCTCACTTTTCAAAAGATGTCATCTAATCTTCGCCATCTACAGTTTTGTTTCACACTTCCCCGTAGTTCAGTCCGACATATTTGAGATCTAAAATAGAATTGGGTTCTGTGATGATCTGTACAGCTGTAGTCTGTAATGATGCGTTAAAAGGGGACTGTAAAAAGTTAATGCATCACTAATGTAATAACTGGAGGCAAATAGTCACCGCAAATCTGACAAATGTAAACAAAGCTGCAATCTGCTGTCAGCTTGTAAACCAGCTGCATTGTAAATATTCCTTAATGCCAAAAAGTTGCAGCACTTTGTCAGACGACTGTAATCCCAAAAAGACTCCCTAGAGTCGTGCCAACTCTGAAAGACCGTGAAGCAAGTCGACAAGAAAAGCTGGCACCCTCACTTACTTTCTGTGCTTTCCAGAATGCGAGGATGAGCATGCAGGGATGAGTCAACAGTAGAGTGTGAGTGTGTGTGTGTGTGTGTGTGTGTGTGTGTGTGTGTGTGTGTGTGTGTGTGTGTGTGTGTGCATTTCTCCGACTATGAGAATGGGGAGCCGTACTGATGCTCCTTCCACAACCACAAATCAATGGGGATGAAACAGAGTTGGGACTTACGTGTCCGAGCGAAGCCACTGAAGAATAATGCCTGTTGTACAGTACAGGACCGAACCTTGTCTCCGTGGTAACCGGCTGAGAAATGGGAGGAGGAAAAAAAGTCTTTACATTTCTCAAATGACACAAATTAAGACGAATATAAAGTGAAGACAAAAGGTTACCAGAAGGAGTATCTGGTTAATGTTCCTACATGTGTGTATGAGACTATAATAAGATATAATAAAACTCCATTGTCTCTTCTATATTTCCACCCACCTTTCACGTCAGGATTCCACACACACTTTTGTTTTACATTTTTATTTTTTGAATCGGTGATAATAAAAACAATGTTTAAATAGAATGATACCAGCAATCAAGCATGTTTATTAAAACATTTAAATAACCGCTCTCAGTGTAATGTGTACAGTTTTGTCAATACTGCAATACTGGCGGCTGGTTTGCTCTGTGGTTATTCGATTAATCACAAATTAAATTAGTGCTATGCTACATGTACGCGCAAAACTTGCAACTACGTTTTATCACAGGGGGACCATCTTACAGACACAGCCTCAAGGTCAGGTGATAAAGCAGCATCAACAAGTTTTTCAATTAAATTAGCAAAATCCAGCTGACAGTCTGTAAGCATTGAGCTTCCAGGGCCTCCAGAACAGTCGCCTGCTTTGCCTTGCACATACCGAGAAGGTTCAGTCACATCAGAAGTAGATAGTGGAACAACTAAATGGATTGTGGCTGAGCACCTCAGGCTGTGTGAGCAATACTGATCAGTGATCAGTAAAACCACATAACTTCTACTGCCATGTATAGTGTTCTAAAAAACATCCACACATAAGTTCTCCACGGTCTCCGGCTGTTAATGACAGTTTTGAAATCTCAAAAGCTGATTATTAATCATCAGATCAATCTTATTTACTCTAAACTACTTTATGTTTAGTATAACCGCCCATTATGTGCTGCACTGCACCAGCACCAGAGAGAACACAGTGGCTGTCTGCACTGTCTGAGTTGTGTAGACTAATGCACTGCTTCTCTGCAGATGTACTGGAGTTGCCACAGAGTAGATGTAATGTCTTCTGGCCAATGCATATTCAGTTTATGAAGAAGTTGATGACCCACTAAGAGACCAACATAAGAAGAGTAAAGAGTGTGACATTTTAACAGTAGCTATGTGGGGCAGCTGGCACATAAATAGAAATGTAACAAAGCTTGATATATAAATTGCCAGCTTTCGCATTCACCCACTGAGAGACAGTCGTGCTCTCCATCAGTGACAGCAAAGCCTTTTGATAAACAGTCTAGACTTTATGAAACGTCTTTGATACAAAACAGTGCTTTAGTTACTGTTTTTGAGCTCTGAATCACGAATGCAGCAACTTGATGCAACTAAACAAAAAAAATAGCATCACATGAAAAGATTTAGAAAATCATCTAGCACCTTGTTATTTTTACTTCTCACCCCCTCTATCAGTCTCCCTTCACATCACGACTGAGTTGCCTCTTTCCCCCCTTCTTGCTGCATCCATCTTATCCTCTCTCATACTCGATTGTATATAACTCACTTTAAATTGCTGCACCGTCTCGTCTCCTTTAACTCTTCGCTCGCTCGTTCTGCACACCGCTCAAGTGCCTCACTCCCCAGCTCTGTCCATTTCCCTTCCCTTCGCATTGGTCTCAGATGATCATTCCCATCTACTACATCTCCTATCCTTCAAAATAACTCATTTCCTGTGGTACTCATTTACCCTATCGAGTCCCCTTATCTATCTTAATTTTGCCCATCCATCAAGAAACTCCCTTTCAAAAGAAATGAGGACTATTCACAGCGTTGATACATGGATCATTGCAGATGTAGTTCATGTCAAATGTAACTTTGTATCTGCTTTTTCCTTAAGACTATGAATCAAACATGATGCTCAGCACAACTGCAACAAGAAAATATATCTGCCACCTAATCAAAGAAGGGTTTCAATGGAATGAAAAGACCATTCATGCTTTTTGAATGAAAATGAAGAGCTCCTATGGAACATCAGGGCCCACTGGCCTATTTATCTATGATTATTATGATATAAGGCTTAGGTATTAAATCATGAGCAGTGCCTAAGAACAGCAATTAAAACACAAAAGGTTTATCAGCAACCTAAACAATAGTGACTCTACTCTTAACTATCAGAGTACTTCATTTTATGCAACATATGTTTGAAGAGCCTTCCTTACCTCTGCAGGCGGATTTGGTAACCACAAGAATTTCCATTCCCGACACTTTCTGCCCTTTCTGCCGCCACACGCTCTGCTACCTGAGAGGAACAACCATCGAAGAACACAATCAGCACTGTGACAGAATAGCTATCCAATTTACATGACAGACGCTGGAAATTACATGCACATCATATCACACACCTGAGCAACCATATCTATCCTCAGTAGACACACAGCAACTTACAATCCAACACAAGTCAGACTTGAAAAACCAAGGGAGTGCATACCGAGATGGCACTGATGCGACGAGGCTGCGTGCAGACCACACGACACATTGAGCCCACGCCTCTGTTGATGTAGTCATCTAGGATGAACTGGGTGACCTGAGTGGTCTTTCCACAGCCTGTTTCTCCGCTCACCACCAGGACACGGTTAGAGTTGATCAGCTGCACCAGCTCCTGATGACGGGAAGATGGCCGCAGGTGAGAAGAAGCGGAAGGATTGTTAAGATGAGGAAGAGGAAAAAGGGTGACCATGAGGATGATAACATTTCAAATGGAAGAAAATCGGTTTTAGCAGAGTATTAAAAAATATATATATATATAAATTATTTAAAATGTGTTAATAATAATAACAATAATAATAACGTACCTCTTTTTTCTTATAGGATGGTAGTTTTTCCCTAAATTTCTGAAGACAAAAAGCAAACATTTGTTAACCCTGAATACAATCAATAAAAATAAAGAGCAGACATTCTGTCTTCATGACGTGATGATGGGAACAATTTCTACATACCAAAACAGCTCTTATATAATAATTATAAATCACAGATAAATACAGATTACGTGTAATTCAGTAAATCCTATCTATTGCCTCAGTGGAATAATGTGACATACTGTTATACTGTGAGTAAACTGGTCTGTAGATGGATTTTGTTTTAACATTTAACATTTTCTAGCATCAATATAGCAAATATTATGATAATATTCCTGTTATTAATGAGAAATTAATTCACCATTTTGACTAGCCTTATTCTTTACCAGGTTCTTGTACTAAACAATTCAGATCCATAAACATCTGTAGACCTGTAAATCTGGCAGTTGTTTTTAATTATTAAGACGCATACGCTCTGCCCTATGTCTTATCTCCAATTATTGTTTTCTTACTGTTATTTATACTCCACTCTTTATTGCTTTAGTAACCCAAATTTCATACCAATCTTTATGCTCACCAGCATTTCTTTGTACTTTGCATCTGATTTCTTGCTCTGCAGATCTCTCTTTAAGCGCTCGTCCAGTGAACTGTCTCTGACTACTTCCTGATATAAGAACTCCAGGTCCTTGTCCTTCCTTCTCAGTTTCTCTTTCTCCTCTTTCTCCTGCTCCTCTTTCTCCTGCTGCTCTTCTTTATCCCACGCATCAGGAGGCTCATCTTCAGCGGCAGGTGAAGAGAAGCAACTAAACAAAAACATGTTAATGTTGTAAATATCAACAATATCGTGTTTCACCAGACTATATTGGTTGTTCTGTGATTGTGGCACAGAGCACCATCACATATTAAACTACATTTTTGGATCTGAAGTTACCGAGTTGTTTTCTTCTGGCCTGGAGTAACTTCTTCCTCCTCGTCCTCAGATTTGAACTCAATCTTCAGTTTATCCTCTTCAGACACATCCCCATCAAAGTAGCTGCACGCACACATTAGAGTCATACTTGTGTCAGCAGTCACAGCTATAAACTCCAGACTCCTTTGATCTCAACTCGTTTTCTTTATTGTAAGCTCAAATGTACACTGTGCAAGCTGTTCTCACCAATGACCGCTACTATTGGCAGCTGCCCGCCAGCTGTCAGACGTAGAGGCTCTTGCATCCCGGCCGTCTCTCGCTGGACCAGGCTGATCATTTTGGACAGAGTTAAGCAGCTTGGTAATGTGCTGCTCTCTGGCCGCATCCATCTGGACCACCGCCCGCTGCACACAGACATGGAAAGGGGAAAGTTCAGCCGTAACCTTGCAGTTAGCCCAACCAAATGTGACATTGGGGCTCGGTTTGAAGCAATGACTAGTGTTGTACATGATTCTATTGTATCCTTTTATTATATCCCATTGAAAAGTCTGACAGCATCCCTCTAAAACTGTGAAATCCATGTAACAGCGATAAACATTTGATTAGTTATTTTTGCATTTCAGTGACAGCTGAAGGATTACTTGCTACTTTAACACTATGTAACTTTACTGCCATATAGGCTAAATAAAATTTGTTTTCTTTAGGGGTTGAAAACAATTCAGTCACCTTCGGACTTTAGATGCCAATTCAAAACCCAATAAAGTAACTCAACAAATGCATGTTATCCCAGGGTGTATTATTGTGGGGATGGGCCACTTTGGCTTTGATAACATCCTAAAATAATTCATACAGTTTTATGAATCAGAGCTGAATACATGCAGGTCAGTGAGTCGTGTTGTTCTGGCCGTTGTCTTCCCAGTAAATTGATTAAGAGACTAGATGTGTCAGGATCTGGGTGGAGTAACACCTATGTGCAGGATTTTGTCCACAGATCAGTGTGCACAATCTAAACACATGCAGTAGACTTTGTGCTCTGAACCATTTTCAAATTAAATCAGCGTATGTTTCACACTTTGCAGTTAACACCTGAGTTCAGTGGGCAGACATATTTTCTAGCAGAACTTAATAACTCAGTGATGAAGAAACTGTTGACTCACTGTAACTTTAGTGTCTCTCATATCTGTGCTGGAGGACCTGATCTCTGTTTCTAAGACTGACAACCTGCTCTGCTCAATACAATGTGTGAGAGCATGCAACCAAATACAATGCATACCGATGTCCGGTCAGCCTGCTTCCTTCTCACGGCTCCGTATCTTGCGTACCACAGACCAATCTCCCGTCCTTTCAGGTGTGGAGGGGGACGGTCCCGTTGTCCACCTCCTCCTCCTCCTCCTCCTCCTCCTCCTCGGTCCTGGTCAAAGTCAGAATGCTGTTCTCTTGAACCTCCTCCACCTCCTCTGTCCCATCTTTCTCTGCTCCCATCTCTGTACCCTCGACCTCCTCCACCTCCTCTGTCCCATCTTTCTCTGCTCCCATCTCTGTACCCTCGACCTCCTCGACCTCCTCTTCTGCCTCTTCTCCCACCTCCACCTCCATACCCATTACTCATACTGTAGTCAGAAACAAGCTGTGGCAGGAGAAAATGCTAAACGGCTGTCAGAATATCCGTTAACCAGTAAGTAATGCTACGATTTATTGTGACGTTAGCTACACGCTGTTGCTAGCGTTACTTAGAGAGACTAAAGTTAAACATACGTAACGTTATGTTGCTACTGACCGTTAACGTCAGGATAGCTACATTTACCATTTAAATGTTGACTCACTGGTTAACTCATGAAGTAGAAACACTCAGATGCTGTCAAAATGTATCATTTCGTATGTTTTTCATTATGCTTTCTCGTTTCTATCCGGCAGGTCGCACAGAAGTGACGTCAGCAGTTCACGCAGCATGGTATTATCGTAGCGCTCTGTGATTGGTTGTACGACTTCCCCTTCCACACTCACTGCTCTCAAGTTACCTACTATTACATGCATGTGGTTAAAATCCTCTCTGCAACCGTCAGTAGATGTGGTGGTAGACTTAGACTTGTAACCTTGATATTAAATTCTTCTCAATCCACAAGGAAATATTGTTATTTTGAAACCGTATATAGAAGCACAACCTTTGTCATCATCCCAATTGCTATTTGGAATAATAAATATGCTTAATTCTGCTGAAAAGTAAATATTTCAGCATTTCAAATAAGTAGTTTGCTTCAGAAGTTGTGTTTTTACTCTTAGTTTTTTTGTTTTTATAAAATGTATACAAATGTAACGAAAACCTTGATGACAGACCATATAATAACAAGATCATTTAAGCTGCTGCTGTTATTGTGGAATGGCTCTGTTAAAACACAGTACATTTCGGCATACTTTTAAGTTGGCATGATGAAAAGTATAGCCAAATGTTAATGATTACCTTTTCTTTCAAAAGGAAAGGATCCCCATTTTAAAAGAGTTGACACTATTCTGATGTAGGCTTACTGCAATTAGATATTTGTCATTGATCACTATCAACAAAATATATTGTTTTGGTTTTTTTGGTAAACATTTTTGATAGCTCTTCTGCTTTTCGGGGGGTTTTGTTGGACATCGTATAACAAACAAACCAAAATCTGATATGGAGTCGTTATTCTTTATACAGGACAGAACGGTTGAATGTCTTGTAAACAATAAGGTGTTAAACTTATATTGTTTATTAAAATATGCATTTGCATTTAAAGTGATTACAATTTCTCAGTGAACCCAATTTGTTATAATATTATTTTCATATTTTATTTTCTCCACATTAGAATTTCTATCAGATATGTTTATCTGGTGTATTGTATTATGCCAATGTATTGTGATGCCTGTTTGAATTCTGTACATACATTGATCATCAGACAACAAAGAAAAATAAATGTCTGGTTATACATTCCCCAGAGCCTAAACACTGACCGTTTACCCATATGAACCTAATCCTTCTTTTGCCAAAAGTCAGTTCAGCATGAATCCATTTTTAGTCCCTGAAGAAGCAAGGATTGGGAAAAAAATACAATTAATTAGACCTTTAATTAACGTCCTCAAGCTCTACAAATCCAGACCAGGAAATATAGTATAAGCACAGACAGAGACACGTGCTGTCCGTGTAACTGCTGTAATCTTCTCCTCCTGCTTCCAGCCCAACAGAACATCAGGGAATGACCTGCTATCTGGGCCTTAAAGGTTACAGCCAAATGAAAAAGATCTACCCCGACTGTTCACCTTAAGGGTCCTGGCTCTGCTGTATTGCGGGTATTGTGGTGAATATCATCTATCAGCAGTTTCAAAGCATTTACCTCACAATAATAAAAAATAAAAAGTGTGCAGCTTTTCACTGGATTAATTACACTACAAATTATTAAAACATTGTTTCTCTCTAGCAGTGTATTGTAATATTTACACCACATGACTTTCGTCATGTGAAGCTCAATGGTTTTAATACATCATGTCTTAGTCTGAAAACAATGTGGCAATATTAAAGTCAGTCACATAATTAGCAGGTAAAAGATTATATTCAATCATATTTTCAATAACTGGTTCTGCTTTGTTCTTATTTTTGAATTTTGTGGTGGTTTGCAATTACGTTGTTTTCTCCTTTCTGTTCTTCACCCTTCACCGACTCTGCTGTGAGACTACTGTTCACATTTACAGCAAATATCTAATTGATTCAACATTCTCTTGTTTAAATTAGCTGGAATATTGAATGATTGAAAGTGTTTGTTCCTCCTCTCTCTCTCTCTCTCTCTCTCTCTCTCTCTCTCTCTCTCTCTCTCTCTCTCTCACACACACACACACACACACTTGTTTTCCTCTTTCTCTCTTCTTCCTACTTTTGTCTTATAAACTAGAAGCAGTATACACCCAATTAGTGCCACGCATGACAGAGACATGAGAAAAGAAAAAGCAATGAAAGGTGTGAGTGTCATTCATGGTGAATGCGGAGCACATTCCACCCTCAAACTCTGTGTCGCTGTCATGAAATACAATGCATCACCACTTTTAAATCAACTTCTCTTCTTCACACACTCTCCTGTTCTGTCATCATCATAGCAATGAAACATTCAAGGATGTGAAACGTTTGATTTTATAAACTGTGAAATGAAAATGTGTGCAGTGTGTCCACATTCATGTTGTCATCAACAATTTTGTAATTGCAATTGCAAGTGCAGCTTCCCACACAGACAACCGCACAGATACAGTGGAAGAAGACCATTTCTGGATGAAATCAATTATTTTCACTTTGTGTGAAAGATAAGCCTTTGAAATGTTTGTTTCAATCTGTTGTTTTCTTCAGCTGTGTCACATTAAATCCATATATGGCTCTGTTTTTAAAATATGTTCAATATTCAGCTTTGTCAGAAATATATCCAGTGTAGTGTTTGAGCAGAGCACTGGTTGAAAAAAAATCTATTGAGATCTTTGTTTAAATTAGGAGTGACTGCCAATACTTTCATCTGTGTCATTATTTTTGAAATATGTGCACACAATCAATATTTCAGCTGGAGGCACTGAAGGGAATAAAGTAAGCTGTAGACAGAGAGTAAGCAAAGCAGGAAAACAGAGAGAAACTAGGAGAGGAAAGTATAAAGAACACGCTGATAATAAGGTTGAGACTTGTGAGTGTGAGTGGGAGATGTATGAAGAAGCCTTTTGAGTAGTTCGAGGAGTTGTGAAAACAAAAAGGGAAGAAAAGAGTGTTTCTATGCTCTGAGCCCCCTCCCCCCCATTTTCCTCTCAGTACTGTTTGAGGATGTACAATTCTCCTGCACACCTTGTTTTAATATACTCTCAGGGCTGATGCATATAAATGATCTATGACCCTATTGAATCATTTAACCAAGATGAAAAACCTCAGATGAAAAGCATCATGTTTTAATATTGGTTGTTTATTCTCCGCTTCTGGCTCAGGTCTGCATGTGAAGGTAGAGGTCTCAAGCAGTGCCATTGATGCTTCATTTTGATTCAGGCTTACCTCCACCTTATTGCTTCAGCATAATCAGAGGTAGTGAGTGGGAGTTGTAAGTCCTTGGATCAGAGAGACATGATAAAACATTCGGAATAGCTGCTAACCAAGGCCTTTGATAACAACGTTTGTTTAATTATTATTTAACTTTTTGTTTTTGCTGCCATTTGCCCTTTGCTTGTCTCTCTCCCTTTACTCTCCTTTCACAAAGGCACATCTCTAAATATCTGCACGAACACAAAAGCAACATATAATTTCTTTGAAACCTTCCTAAAAAAGCAAGAGAATGTAATGTCTTTACCGTCAGCTCAAACACAAATAAGAGATACAAATAAAAATAAAATAAATAATGTGGATTAGTCATATTACTGTCATCCCCAGGGGCACAACAACCAATGACGGTAGCTAACTGTCTAGGTCGGTCTCTTTAAGTAGTTAATTATTGCACTTTATTTGCTTTCATTCTGTTAGAAAGAATCCCATTTTTGTAGTTTGTGTGTTACCGAATCCGTCCGGATGACTGAGTAGACATGCACTAGTACAGCTAATGTGTAACTCCCAATTTCTCACAAACAAAGTAAATAATGGTTTATTAATCAGAAGGATTTATGAGAATGCTTGACCAGAAACTGAACTGTTGTCCTATTTAAAAGTGAGAATAAGCAGATGATTGCATTATTTCCCCTCCGTTAGGCTGCGGAGATGAAGCTGTACTCAGCTGAAAACCCTTGGCACCATTAATAGCTGAAATGGTCGACACTGAATACAACTTTACATTAATTATGATTCATACGTCTGTACATTATTTTCTTTTTACATTTTGGCCCGGAGCACTCAAAATAGAAATGCATTGCAATTCCAGTTGGAGGCAATTTTGTGGTATGAATCTTTAATGACAACATTCTTCAGCAGGATGGAACATGGCGCACCTGATGAAGTGGACTCGATGAAGGACATTCCAAAAGCCTGCGAACGAAGAACAAAGTGCCAATGTTGTGTTGAGGATCAAGCAACCAAACGGCTTAGATTTAATGACACCATCATAAAATAAACCAAAAATGAATATGTATTCTAAAGCTACTCTGAAATACTTATTTTTGCTATTTTACTGAAATTACACACACATGTACATGTAAATGTGCATTTAAGTAATGAATATACTGATATTTTCTGTGAAAGAGAAAACAGATTTACATATATGCTTGTATATGCTTCGGATACACAGTCTGTGTGACCATTCAAAAACATAGAAAGTGAGAAACCCTGGAGGCTCACTGAGTGGATGGGCAGTGAACTGTATGAAACTATCATACATTTAAATTGCACTAAATGTGCACGAGGCAGAAACCTTCTCTGCATGAGTATTCCCCAGATCTCTTCTTCAATAATCACTTGCACTCTCCCTCAAACGCTTGGCCTCTCCTTTCCTCGCTCTCATTTGATAGTAGAAACATTATTTGTACAAATACATGATGGACATAGTACTTGGACGGCAAGGAAAACACACCACAGTTCAAATAAATATATGCAGAATAAAAACATTTGTATGAAACAAAACACATAAATACTTTTGGCTGACATCCCAAAACCATTAATCTCATACCCTTGTCGTTATGGGCAAGGCTACTTCTTACACACACAAATGCACAACAACAAATACTGAGATGAGTCAGACACATGGGTCAGGTGACCCCTCCCATCACGGCTGAATCAGTGATGACGTAGTCGGCAGGACCAGCTTCATATCAGACTTGTGAGTAGACCCTGGCCCCTCCTTTTTCACGTGTAAGTGAATTTCTCTCTTGCTGTATATATTTAGATATGTGACAGGCCCCCATATGGTGAAAAAAGGAATGCTCTGCTGGAATACTATTTCTCTCTCAGACCTTTGCCTTTCCATTCTCTCTCTCTCTCTCTCTCTCTCTCTCTCTCTCTCTCTCTCTCTCTCTCTCTCTCTCTCTCTCTCTCTCTCTCTCTTTCTCTTTCTCTCTCTCCCTCCCTCTCCCTCCTTCTCTCTCCCTCTCTCTCTCTCTTTCTCTCTCTCTCTCGTTGGCCCCACTTCACGATCATCTCTCTTCCTCTCCAGACGTATCTATCTCTACTCTACAGACAGATGCATGTGCTCTTGTGATGTTATCTGAAGAGGGAGTACAAGAGTAGGCAAGCAGACTCTTATAACAGTCTTAAGCTAAAGCCCCTTTCTTCATTCACTGCAACCCTGAAATGATTCTAGACGTTACCCGGCGGAGTTGTATGTGAGAACACAAAAGCCAAATCCTTCGAACCGGACATCAAACGGAGTTCAACCTGCCAGCTCTCTCGTGCAAAGTCTGTGTAATGTCCGATTGAGCCCATGTGTGAAAAGACCCGCTCATTGTCCAGGGCCTTCACGCCGAGCAAGTTACGTGTTGATTACATTTCTATCGCGGCTGGTGTGAAACCTGGAAAAAAAAAAAGAACGTCCAAAGGTGAAGAAGAGAGGTCATCTACAAGAAGACGCCAACTAAACTGTCTAACTGGAGAGACGACGAGATTCGGGAACTTCTGTCTGTAAGAGAATCGTTGTTGTCGTAGTCGTTGTTTCTGACCAAATTACAAACCTGCTACGTGACAGCGGTGTAATCGGACCTGACTCTCTGGATATTGTTCGCAGTTCTTATGAGAACACGGCTTAAGTCTCTATTTCTAGTAAATGTGGAATGTTTAAGAAATTTGTCTTAAATTTTTTGCTGTCAGAGTTGCTCTTTCAACCTCCTCCCAGGAGACACCATCTTGTTATCCTGTTTGTATGTCACTCTTCCCCCTCCCCAGCTTGCTTTCTGTAGGCCTCATTCAGCAGCTGAATCTCCTCGTGATACCCAGAACTCTCCTGCGTCTGCCGTCGGCTATTCTGCCGATGAGCCTCCACGGTGTCAGGTATATTGATATTAATGTTCTCTGTCTCTGGGTTGCCGCTGCTGGGGATGAGCAGAGAGTAGGAAGCCGTCTCACCGAGGTCGCAGGACACAAATCGGTTCTCCCTTCGCGAGTAGCGCAGCGATGGCGAGCGGGCGTGGGTGGAGGACTGGCTGATGTTGGAGATGATGGAGACACTGTCCATGGCCTCCTCGTTGTCACAAATCTCGAGGACCTCAAGGTGGATCTTGACGTTGGTGTCCCCCACACCAGCTCCAATGCCCATCTCTATGCCGCTGATATTCACGTCTCCGGCCTGGCCTCCTGATGCTGGGTCATCTGCATTGGGCTCGTGGCCAACTGATTTAGAGCGATACACCTCCACCTTGGAAGCAAAGGCAGATTTATAGTTATTCATAAACAGTATGGGGTCACAATGCAATTAAATTAAATTAAATGTTATATTTTCTCAGAGGCCAATGGGACATTTACAAAACATATGTAAACTAGTTAAGTGTGAAGCTAGAGCCAGGTGGAGATTAGTTCAGTAAAGCGTACACTATAACATTTTAGAAGAGCTTGTGCTCAGGGCTATTACCTTCTTGGCATTGTTGGGGGAGATTTTGAGTCCATCACTGCTGACTTCATAGGTGGAGAGAGACAGGGTCTTCCCAGTGGGTGCTAGCAGAGATACGGTGCCCTGAAAGGCGCACAGAGGTATTGACAGACCACCTGACGACCGCTGCATAAAAACCCAAGAAAAGAGCAAAAATAATCAAAAACTTCTTTATTTACGTATTAACATGGCATGTGTCATTACTTAGGAATATTATTATACATAGTGTTAAATTCCATCTTGGCTGCTCATCATGTTATTGACAAGAAGTACAAAGCATAATGGTCCTTTTGCATCTCGTTTCCTTTGTTCAAACTAATTGAGCTTAGATTGTGTCCTTGATGTCGAGGTCTGGGAGATTTATGTGTTTCAACCATTTCGATCAGCAGTAAAGAGGCTTACACATAAGAGCCCTGTCAGCAGCACTC
The DNA here is from genome assembly GCF_900634415.1 of Cottoperca gobio. NCBI lineage: Eukaryota > Metazoa > Chordata > Actinopteri > Perciformes > Bovichtidae > Cottoperca > Cottoperca gobio. Next base: position 27,748 of record NW_021166932.1, on the reverse strand, counting down.
TGCTGGTAAAATGAGAATAAGAGCTCCATGCATATAAGCTACCAGAGTCTTTAAGCTCACAGCAAAAAAGATGTATATGATCTATGATATATATATATGTATATGTATATGTATATGTATGTATATATATATATGTGTATATATATATATATATATATATATATATATATATATATATATGTTATATATATATATGTATATATATATGTATAACATATCTATACACTTTTATTGTTATGCGGATGATACCCAATTATATCTATCAATTAAATCAGATGAAACCAATCAATTGGCTAAACTTCAAGCATGCCTTAAAGACATAAAAACTTGGATGTTTAGCAACCTTTTGATGTTAAACACAGACAAAACTGAAGTTATTATACTTGGCCCTAAACGCCCCTAAAAGCTCTGGATGGCATTAATTTGTCCTCCAGCACCACTGTAAGGAATCTTGGCGTCATCTTTGATCAAGATCTGTCGTTTAACTCCCACATAAAACAAATCTCAAGGACTGCCTTCTTTCATCTACGTAACATTGCAAAAATAAGACACATCCTGTCTCAAAATGATGCAGAAAAACTAGTCCATGCATTTGTTACTTCAAGGCTGGATTACTGCAACTCATTGTTATCAGGTTGTCCCAAAAAGTCGCTTAAGACTCTTCAGTTGATCCAAAATGCAGCGGCACGTGTATTGACAAGAACTAGGAAACGGGATCATATTACTCCTGTATTAGCTGCTCTGCACTGGCTCCCTGGTAAAATACAGAATAGAATTCAAAATCCTTCTCCTGACTTACAAATCAATTAAAGGTCAGGCTCCAGCATATCTTAAAGATCTCATAGTACCTTATAAACCAACTAGAGCATTGCGCTCCCAGACTGCAGGGTTACTTGTGGTCTCTAAGAGTACAATGGGAGCCAGAGCCTTCAGCTATCTACTAACTACTACTACTAACTCATCATCCGGGGTATCATCCCCGGAGTTTCTGTCTCTCATGTGGCAGGTTGCCACTGATAAAGTTTACGTCAGGATCAGGAATCGTGGCTGCGCCTGCTGCCCTGGTCCTGCTGGACACCGGGAAGCCTTTTTGACATTTTCCTGGATTCATCCATACTTTCTCTTTTTTCAACACAACATAATTTCTGTCAGATGTTGTATTTGTACTATGTTGTTTATCCTGTACACACGACATCTATTCCACGTCTGTCCGTCCTGGGAGAGGGATCCCTCCTCAGTTGCTCTCCCTGAGGTTTCTTCCATTTTTCCCCCTTTAATTATGGGGTTTCTTTTAGGAAGTCTTTCCTTGTGCGATGCGAGGGTCTAAGGACAGAGGGTGTCGTATCCTGTACAGTCTGTAAAGCACACTGAGACAAATGTATAATTTGTGATATTGGGCTATACAAATAAATTTGATTTGATTTGATTTGATTTTTATATATATATATGTATATATATGTATATATATGTTTATATATATATGTATATATATATGTATATGTATATATATATATATATATATATATATATATATATATATATATATATATATATATATATGTGTATATATATGGTCGATTCACCACACAGTACATCAAAGTGAGCCTCTGTCAACATGATGGCAGGGAGAAGAAGAAGCATCCTGCCACAGTGGGGAGACTGGCAGGTCTCATTAAGCCCTCTAAATTATTTAGATTACTTCAATGTAATGATCTGATTGTGATTATGACTCACAATAGAAACAAAGAAGATTTAAATCTCTTGTCCTCCCTGACTCTGTCTGTTTTCCTGTCATTGTCTTTGCATCATTGTGAATGGAGAGAGACACGGACACAGAGAAAGGGAACCGCCATGTTCAGCTGAAAACACATTGTCAAGTTAATCAAATAATGCTCAGATGCTGTGTGTGTGTGTGTGTGTGTGTGTGTGTGTGTGTGTGTATGTGTGTGTGTGTGTGTGTGTGTGTGTGTGTGTGTGTGTGTGTGTGTGTTTCAGATATATTCGCATGACTTAGGACTACTTGTTGTTATTACATGTAATTGTTGCAATTCTGAAATTGTCTAAAATGTATTTCGACATATAAACCTGCATGACGTGAATGCAAACATTTCTATTGCGCATTGATTTTGCAGGACGGCTGTCTTTATAACAATGTTGGTGAGCTGGCACTTTGGTCAAGGCGGAAATATCTCAACAACTTTTGAATTTATTAGCCCCGCAATTTTCATTTATGTTGTTGCCCAAAGGATGAATACTACTGCTGTTGGTGATCCCCTGACTCTTTACCAAGAGATTGCCGTTTGAAAACAGTTTCAACATTTTAATTTGTGACCAATTACTTGTAAAACCAATGACGTTCCCATCAGCCTCAGCTGGACTTTGGTTTAGTGCTAATTAGCAAAGGTTAGGGTGCTAACACACTAAACAAAGACGATAAACATGGTAAACATTATAACTGCAAAACATCAACATGTAAGTATCGTCATTATGAACATACTGTATATGCAAAGCAATTTTAACATTTAGTTCAAAACACCGCTGTTCCTAAGTACATTCTCAAAGAGCTGCAACCTATTATAAATAAGCAACACTGTCAGATATCTGTTAATGATGCCTGCAGATCCTCACATGTTATTGATTCTTGTGTTATTTTCCAATATTTTTCATTCACGGCCTTATAGCCTATTGGTGAGAACAACATCCATTTACGGATTCGGATGTGTTCTCAGAGTAAACAGTTTTTAGTTCCTACATGAATGAATGCACATTAGATCTCTGTTTCCCCTCTGGGAGTGGGCTCGTGAACGTGCCCCCACCTCTGTGCTGGCTAGCAGAGAGCATAAAGTCACAGAGAGGGTAAATATGTCTTTAAGCTCTAATTCCACCTCTCCCTGCGGCTACTGAAGGCCAGAAGGACTGACAGTAAGGAGGACAGACGCTGGGTAATGACATCTAGCCTGCTAACGAGGAACAACACCGAGCCAGAAAGCGCTATAAATCCCAAACACAGTCGCAAAAGATATAGTTTAGGAGGTTGCTGGATGAGTGCAGCTTTTTGTTATTTCTTGTCTATTCTGTTTGTTTGTTTGTTTGTATGAATATGCAGTGTGTGACTGCACACACACACACACACACACACACACACACACACACACACACACACACACATACACTGTATAATGCACGTGTATATAATGACCCCAATGTGCCTAAGGGGACACAATATACAGAGTTTTGCTACTAAGAAAATAAGAAGTAGGACACACACACACACACACACACACACACACACACACACACACACACACACACACACACACACACACACACACATACACTGTAGAATGCACGTGTGTATAATGACCCCAATGTGCCTAAGGGGGCACAATATACAGAGTTTTGCTACTAAGAAAATAAGAAGTAGGACACACACACACACACACACACACACACACACACACACACACACACACACACACACACACACACATACACATACACACACACACGCTGGCAGTGAGCATCTTAGGCTTATATATGATGCAAAGTAAGTGCCAAAGCCAAGCTGTGGATGCATGCTCCATGGATTTTCCACCCTCTGGTAATTTTCAAACCAAAACATTTTCAGACGTATAAGTAGAACACAGACAGAGAGGAAGACAGACATAAAGTGTGTGCATGTGTCTGTGTGTGGGCACATACAGTATATGCATCTGTTTATGTCCCAGTTAGTTTTGCGAGTTTAAAACAAGCTCATAGTGCCATTGCTCTAAAAGTCACAATTACCATGCTGCTACTTTAAAAGGTAAAGCCTGAGGCTGCTCTGTTATATGGGTCTGGTACATTAACCTTTAGAGACCCACATAGATCCATATTGTCTTGTTTAGGGGGGCACAGGGGAGAGATGGCATGTCAACAGTACATGCGACACAGAATTGGTATAGGAAAGCCATTCATCCTCGGAGTGCCTCAGCCTCTAGTTTGTGGTTTTAAAGTTTAATGTGGCTATGATTATTTTAGTGCTCACAATAGTTCATTTTATACAGCAAGGTCAAGTTAAAAAAATGGTCTCACTACAATGAAAAGGCTACTATGGGAACTAACATCACACATCAATACAAGTGGGCTCATTTCGTTCTACAAGAGCCTCAGCTTTCCAGTCATCATTCTCGTTTCATGCAATTCTAAGACTGTTTAAGGACCCCAACCTGCAGAAATATTCAAATACACTATTTTTATAATATACGAAAATAACACATTTATACTGCATGTAAAAACTATTTAGGATTAGCCTAAAGTGGGCATATCTGTGTTTCATTCATATATCTCGAGGTAACAGTTCAAGGGACCCCTGTAAATATTGACATGCCAGTTTTTCCCCTTTGCCAAAATGTTGCCTAACTTTGGAGCCTTTTTTAGCCTCTTAAACCCGCTGCAGCCTCTTAAAGACAGTAAAGTCAGCTGTTTTGTCCATGTTTACTAATTAAATTAGGTTCAACAAAGCACAGAGAGAATTACGCTTCTGGTATTACAAGAAAACAGGATGATTAGAAGTGGATTAGTGGATAGTGATTTGTGAGCTTATAGCAAACTGTCTTGAGCTGTCGATTGCTGACATTTAATGATCTTCGACTTCTACTAGATAGAGCAACTATCAAGAGACTGAGAAAATAATACATGTGTGAGCACAACTTTGGATCTTGGCAGACACACAACGCTGCACTACAGATACATAGATACATACCAAATCACAGTTATGCACAAAAAAATTCATAAACACACATAAGGGAGATAACCTTCAGTGGATAATTCTCATTAATACTTATCTTGAAACTGTAAAGACTGCTTTTAAAAACAAGAAAAACACAAGACTAAATCAATGAACTGAGCTGAGCCTTGAGAGTCTCAGTGGAACAGCAATGAATGAATATTTTGTTTTCAAAGACAGGCTGGCATTTGTTACTTAAGTGGTATGCTGCTGATAGTATCTTGATCAATTGCTCTATTAGTCGGAATCCATTGATGCTTAGCACAAACAAAGATTTGCAGAGAGAGGAGAGAGGCTAAGGGAGGGGGGATTTCAACCATTTTATCTAAATCACATGCGCAGCTCCCAGCTTGATTACAAAGAAGTATATTTACTGATGCGGGACAAAAAACCTCACTGAGCTACAGACCAACAAACAGAGAGTCAGACAGACACAAATGCACAAATACACTCTTCTCTAAAACCTGGCTGTGTAAAGACTGTATCCTAGTCCAACAGCTGGATGTCTCTGTATATATGTACAGACACACTGCCATAAGACAGCATTTAATTTACCTTTGAACTAAATGTAAACACAAAGGGAGATTTAAAATCCATCCATTTTATGATCCTGAGACGCTTATCACTCCTGAACGATCTTCTCTAGAGAGCATCACCATATGTTGCATGCTAATGGAGCAGTTGTTTGACTAGTTTAGGAAAGCAATATAGTGTGAGTGTGGAAAATCAATTATTACCAGCCATAAACTACAGAATGACAGATACAACTGACTTAATGTAATGGCTCAACATCAGGCTAATACATTGGCAACTCTGGACAGTGGTGTACCTGTCTGGGTGTTCTCTCTGATTTACTCCTGCACCACTCCCAGTCTGTCAGCTCGATTTTCCGACACTCCTCGTGCGACAGCCTCCTCTCCGGGCCCTCGAACACAGACGACGTATCAGTGAGATTGTGATCCGGCTCCTGGTGATGCGAAGGGACACAGCGGTCATCATCATCTCCGTGGTTCTCATGAGGGAGTGAAAGACAATCAGCCAGCGCCTCTCCTCCACAGGCCACCACTTTCGATTCAAGGTCTGCTTGAGAGGAGCTGTCCACGGGGAAGGTGGTGCTGAAATCAAAATCAGGCCCCAGGCTGAGGAGCCTGCCGCTTTCTAGTGCCTCAAGGCGGGTGTTAGGGAAGTCACAGTTAAAGAGGCTGTGATAGGCAGGCTTCTCAAGGGCTGGAGTGTTATGAGACATGGTGGCATGGGACAACTTATAGACTCCATAGCCTTGTTGGAAGGAAAGGTTGAACTCAAATCTTCTTTTCATCACTGTGAAAAAAGGATAATTGTGTTACACCTTTAGTACCCTTTCCTAAATAGTACAATGGAGAACTTAGGGTAAATTAGATGGTAGATCGTTGTTTGTTGTTGAATTTCTCTGGTTTACCTGAGGGTTCCTGCGTTGGATCTCGTTTGCAGTTAATGAAGCAACCACATGGCATGTGGATCCAGCGCTCAGACAGCACGAATAATGGAGTGACCGCAGGGGCGAGCAGAGTGAGAAAGAAGCTCAGCGTCTCTAGGGATGAGCTGCGTGCATTCACTGCGTGGTGCACCAGCACCAAAGTCTGTGAATGAAGGGGAAGGGGAAATTAATTCACTGAGGAGTCCGTGATTCAATATGCATATGAGAAAGTACGGGTAGGGAGACACGTAAATGAAGCGCATACTGTTTTATTTTGTTTTTCATTTGTTTTCTCATTTTCTTATTGAAATATATATATAACGATATGAGAGAGGTCCACTATTGTACTGTGTATGGGTGTACTCAATTTAAAATAAATGTATGCATTTATATAGCTTATTAGCCATTGTGGTAACAGGTTCAGCATTGTGATTGACCTCACAAACCTACGTTTTTCTAGAAAATGATGTATTTGTAAATGCAAACACAGATGCAAATCATAGAAACTGAAGGACAAACCATCTTAGGCAAGACATGTTTGTTTCTTGGAAAAAGAAAAAAAAATCACACCCACAGACATAAAACTGTTGAGTTGTATTTGCAGGTATTTAATTCTAATCAGTGAAATTTTGACATTTTCTGTTTTAATCAATTCCTGGGCTTTTGCTCATTTTCAGTGTTACAAGTTTGACATGCCAATTCTGTTTTATCATCTTTCTCTGCTGGCTGCACTGCAGCATTTATCACCTAACATTCATTTTGTTGTTTCAGCAAGAACAAATGCTTATGTAAGGTATTTTGCAATGCAACCCAATGAAAGATGCCCTTTAGGGGTTGAATTAAACCTGCCAAATACTGTTCCCAAGACCTTAAGAGGACGTTGATTTAATGGGACATTGGCTGTAACTAAATAATTTTTTTTTTTTTTTTGTGTTTTACAATTTCTATGAGATCACAAACCATGATGAGATGTCTAAATGCATTCAAAACTTAACCGACTGTTAATGAATTTATTATAATACTGTAGTGTTTCTTAATTAAAGTTGCCATGGGTTTTGTACTTACGTTACATTACTTTTCATTTACTTTTATCCAAAGCAACTTATAATAAGTGCAAACAATCATGAGGATACAACTCTGAACAGAAAGAATCTTGCAAGTACATTAACTTAAAATAAACCAAACCAATGTAAGTGCAATGTACAGAGATTATAGAATAAAAAGTTAATCATTAGCTTCAAATAAGCCAAACCAATTTAGAAAAAACAAGGAGGAATTTTACACTTATACACTAAGATCCCACATTATGTTACTTGAGTCAACATAGTAAACTCTTACAGCTCATGCACAAACTGAAACAGAAATGGTGGTTTGATTTGGGGATGTATGGCATCATAATTGTTGGCAGGCTGGCGCTACATGAGCCCCATACAAGAGTTTCTAGTTGGCTGTTCTGCACTTTTCTGGTGCTTGTTTGACATCTCTTCATTGTCCCCATAAGGGAAACAATTTATTATTATTTTAGTTAGAAAGTATATAATTAGTTGACCCAAGAGTTTAGTGATGCTCATCGTACATTAAGAATTTAAACCACCAAAGCAACAAAAAGTCTATCTTGGAATCTCATTTGTTTTGAAGCAAGTGATGTTAGTTTCATGATTTGTCAACTAATTAGCATTTAAAAATATGGAAACAAGTTAGAAGTAAGTACACACATTACTCAAATGGTAGATGTTCCCAAAAAACAATAATTATTTTAAAAGTTATTATGCTGTTGCTAGCATTTGCCTTTATCACGCTACTTACCATCATTGGCATCCATAAAATAAGTCGGACAACCGCTAGGACCATGGAGAAGCGCTTTTGTGCAAACACAACGGGTGTGTCCCCGACAGCAGCTGTCCTCTGCCTGCTGACAGACACTGGAGACAGACCACTGTCCTCCTTCTCCCTAAGCTTCGTCCCGCATGAACTTGGGCTCAGCTCGTTGTAGACACCAAAACCTTTGTTTAGGCTGTCCCGAGAAAAGGAAGGAAGATCACAGAGGTGAGCGGACCCACTCAGTCCCCTTGCCATCTCCAAATAGCTCGGGTACAGTAAAGTCCTCTGGGGCTCCCTGGAGCACAGCAGCTGATAGGTGAGGGGGATAAAGAAAAATAACAAGCCGCAAAAACACATGGAATATAAAGAGAAAAGCAGCAGGGTGTAAAAACTGTCGCTTTCTGGGAAACACCCGAGAGAGGCCGGCGTAAAGCTTCCCCATCCGCACAAAGGTAACACACTGACGGCGAGGCTAACCGCCCACACGCCGGCAATGGCCCACATCACTCTCAGGGGCCGGCGGACAGATTGAAGCACTCCAAATCTCTTGGTGACATAAAAAGTGTAGGCTGCTATGAGACAAGCCTTCATATTGCTAGAAACACCCTGGAACACGTACAGAAGTCCAGATAAAGTGCACAGGCTGTCCGACCATCCACCTCTGTCTGTCTCCCACTGAAGGAGCATGAACAAGGAGAGAGGGACCACACTGAGCAGGTCGTCCACCGACATGGAAGCCACGATGAGACAGAGGGAGCTTTTTCTTCTCAACCGGAGGAGAGAAAGCAGCGAATACACACCTCCGACAAAGGTAGTAGCGGCGATGATTACACACAAGCCGAAAAGCAGCAGGCGAATTTGCCTCTCCACCTCCGAGGGGTCTGTCTTCTCGTAGGTGGCCGTTGAAAGATAGCTCTGGTTGGGCGCCGGGGAGCTAAGGTGCGTCGTGGACATTTTCACTGAAATAACTTCTCTTTCTCTTTTGGCACTTTTAACTAGTCAAAGTTGAGAGCGCTGCTAGGATGGCACAACCTACGCTGCATTTCTAAAATAAAATCACACAGTTGACATAATGAGGGAGAGAGACATTGGGGAATGTCCCTCTCTGATCCAACTGGGAACGCACGAATCAAAGCTTTCCGGTGCCTCGGATGTGGAGCCTCCGGGTACCGTGCTGGCGGGCGCTTGTGTTCAGCGTTCAAACTGCACAACCAGGGCACCTCTCGTTTCCATCTGATGATCTACGCGCTGTCGTCATCATCGTTTCCTCTCACGGTTGTTATTTGGGGTTGGGCCAAACGCTGCCTACTACCTCTGTAGGATTGAGAATTGGTCCGACGCAACAGTCTGTTTTCATTTGTGGCTTGGCTCGATCCTCTCCTCAGGTCATGCCAAATACTAAATGCAGATTGGCTTTCATTGTTCCATTTTCAAAACCGTTTTGGCTTAACTGAATCAGGGAAATTAATGTCTGCGCTAAAATAATAAGAGAAACATAAATTAGATACGATTTGAGTCTGAGTTGAGTTGACCGTGTAGGCAGGATGCTCTCTGAGTGGAGCAGCAAGAGGTAAAGGACACTTTAAAAGCAAGTTACCCTTGCTTGACTCATCCAAATGGACATAGGAACACATATTCACCTTGTTTGTCACCAAAGGCATGTGTTTTAAATGTTAATTTAGTGAAATTCATTGAATTAGATGCAGTTTAGAGGGACCGCATTAGTAGATTCAAATAGCTATAATGAATTAATTCAAATGCAAATTAAATAGTAAGGAACCCTGTGGCTGGACAGAGGCAGCTTAGTTTGTGAGCAAGTGTAGCCTGTTTGTGTGTTCATGTCTTTATGTGTGTGTAAATGCTATATGCTGGTGTGTTGGCCTTGTCTTATCCTTCCAAGTAGTGTTCAAGGATTTTCAGGTTGAAGGACTCCTCAGCTTGTTTGTATGGTTCATGGTTGTTCATTTATCCTCGCGGAGGTCCATAAATGTAGTTAATACTCCAGGTTGTGCTCTGTTTATCACTCATGATAGATATTTGGACTTGTGCCCTTTATTTAAACGTAAACATGGATCTCCATGATGGCAAGTGACTTACAGCCAGTCTAATGACTCGACTCTCTCTAGGGCCAGGAGCAGAGAAAACAGACAGGAACATAAGAGGACAAAACACAATCCACAAGGGTGCATAAACACACACACACACACACACACACACACACACACACACACACACACACACACACACACACACACACACACACACACACACACACACTCACAGATACCCCAGCAGAGCTCAGCGTCACACCTCAAGGTGACCTACTCTGTGTGTGTGTTTTTGTTCATACTGCATGCAATATGGAACAAGGTGAGAGTGCAATTATGTAATGGTTATTAAAGACAAGTGCATTGGTGAGGAATAGAGTAAGTGTTATGAATCTGTTGGAAAATAAAAAAAGGCTTACATTTTGTCAAAACACATCCCATCATGTATTCATGGACGAAATACTGAAATCACATTTTATATCAAGGTAGTTAAATGAAGAGATAGAAAGGAAGAGACCAAAATCACTAAACAATATTTTCCATATGAAAATGTGCAGTTTTAACTAAAGTCCTGATTTATGCATAAAGTGGAAGTGTAGATGTGCACTGTCAAAACAAAAATGTATGCATAATAGGCCCACTTAACTCTAGATAAGATACACAAATATTTCACAATAGTATAAACAGTGAAGCAGATTTGGCAATACTAGTTATAGAAAATACATAGTGAAATTCTATCACAAAACATGCACTTCATTTTGCAACAGTCATAACACATTTTCCATAGCTGCCACGGTTAGCAAAGCTGTATGCCTCATGCAAAAAGGAAAATCTTAGTCCTCAGTCTTTAGACTCGTCCTATTTAAATGGTAAAATTCCAGACATTGATCAAATGCAGCACAATGTTTTCTAGCTTTTATATCCACATCTTACTGAATAAAATTAGATCAAATAAATATGTTTCTCCATCTGCAGAGTGACACATCCAGATGTTCCTGTCTGCTGAGACACAATGCTCTAATGATAAGTCTATCCTGTGCAAACCTGTTTGGTAAACACTAACACAATGTTCCATTGCTTTCAGATTGTGGAGTCCTTTGTAGAGAGTTATGATACATTAAATGTGTAAAATGAGGCCTATAATTACCGATATTGTTCTTGTGCTCCCTAAAACCTGACATCTTCATTACAGCGTCTACTTCCTGTTGCTGTATCTATTTCAATAAACATTTAATGGGATTCTCATGAAGTCAAACTAAATTACATTAAAACTAATGAAGTGAGACCCTGATTTGAGAACAACAGTCATCTTACAACATCTAATAAATCATTCATCCATATTGTTGGCTTGGAAATGAAAATGAAACCATGGGAATGTTATGATGTAAAACCTCATTGTGTCTCCACCTCAATCCATCTAGCCCAAGAAATAGAAGCAGCTAATCAATGATAGATGACTGCGATATGTTGTATAAATACCTTTCATATGGATTATTAATGTCCTGTGCTGTCATGTCATGTGTTCATATATCTATTTGCACAGTCTCAGCCATTACTCTGTTGCTTACTGGCCTCTGGTGGTGCATCCAAAATTCAGCACAACGCAGTTTGTAACTTTAAATTGTAGAACTACTGGAGTATGTCCCCCTCCCTCTCTCTGAATCCAAGCACTAAACTCCCCCCCCTCCCCCCCCTCCCACAACACACACACACACACACACACACTTACACACACACACACACACACACACACACACACACACACACACACACACACACACACACACACACACACACACATACACAAACACTCATGGATCATTATCCTAAATCACATCAAATATTAATGAAATTAATTAATTAATGAAACAAAATGGAAGATTATGATTGCATAAGAGAGAAGTCAAACTGAATAAGGACAGGAGGATGAATAGTTAGTGCCATGAATTCATAACTCAACCCACAACTCTTTGCTGAGGTGCTCTTTGGGGTGCAGCATGTACAATACAGACAGAGTATGTTAGGTTTATTTAAGTGCTGAACCAATTATGTAGTATGTATGGTATTGTCTGCATCTGCATATTATGCAGCATAACTACCTGAAACACCAGGGCACCCAATATAAATATCAACATTTCTGAAGTACAGACATAAACTGAACTTTCAATTCTACAGGTGCACACATTCCAAATGCATAATTCAAAGCATACAATTAAAACTCAGTTGGCAACTCTTTATCTCTATTTATGTGCATAGGTTTGTGTGTGTGGCCACAGATGAGCATGCACCTGTAAAAATATGTAGAAACTGTGAAAGTGTGTTTTTATGTGTGTGTAATAATAAATAAATAATAGTAAGAAGTAGTTCTTATTTAGTGTTTCTAGTGTGTGTGCGTGTGTGTGTGTGCGTGTGCGTGCGTGTGTGAGTGCGTGTGCGTGTGCGTGTGCGTGTCCGTGTGTGCCATTCCATGCCAAGCCACTGTCAGAAGGTTATGACAACACAGCATCTGTTTCTCTGGAAACACTGACTGGAGTTCATGGTTATAGATAAACACCTTTTGCCTGCTGCTCTCTCTCTCTCTCTCTCTCTCTCTCTCTCTGTCTCTCTCTCTCTCTCGCTCATCTCTCTCTCATCTCTCTCTCTATTCTCTCTCCTCTCTCTCT
>NW_021166932.1:0-14967 GCF_900634415.1 Cottoperca gobio | reverse complement strand
GGCACTGACAGCAGACTTTGAGCAGAACTGGACAGCCCGTTTGTTGCTGATAGGAGAGTTACTCCCCTGACAGTTCCTGTAGGGGGGTGCTGATAGAACTAGCCGTCTGAGTGACCTTGATCCAACCAAAGAATCCCATGAAAGATACCTTCTTGGAATTGTGACAAACCTGCTGGTCTGTGTGATTCACAAGCATATGTGGAGGAAATGCAGAACTGCTTATTAGTCATGGTGTTTGCTTTCATGCAAGATCAGTTCCTTGGTTAACATTATGCATGTCTTGGAAGGTAGTGGTGAAGAGTTGATGTTAATTGATAGCGCAACCACAAGGCTGTCACTCAAAACTCATGCATCAAATGTTAAGGAAATGCGTAGGTGTAGGTTGCTTTAAGAAAAGCACAATTAAAACCACATCCTTCGTGACGGGAAGGCATGGTTTTCCATCTAAATGCTACTGACGCAATGTGCATGTTGCTACTTGAATTGTTTGTATCTGCGTGTTTGGCACTGGTTGGTTTCATTGAGAAATACAAGACCTACAGAGTAATGCAGAGTGCATGTGAGTCACTGTATCTGTGTTTGCACTGTATTTTTTTTTTTGCAAACAAAAATCAGTTTAATACCTGTGTCCCCGAGCACAGGGCAATTAAAATCCAATCCTTTCCAGGAGTCCATAACACGCTGGGTTTACTGACAGCTATAAGAGCTCAAATGGCCAACAGAGAAGGCGCGAGGGCTTTTATTTGAAGAGCAGAGCAACAAAATGATGGAAAATATGATCATAGAGGTTGCACAGTCGGCAAACGTGCACATCTTTTAGATGCATCGACAGGCAGCTGCTGTGAAAATTGCTGTCAGTTCAGCTTTGCAGTTATACACACGGATGGAAATTCCTCGGAAGAGAATCATGCTCTTCTTTATCAGAAGCAATGAAATATGGATGGTATGATGGGGTGACACTAAAATATGCTTGCATAAGCTTTTCTATTTTAAATTTAGAGTTCATAATTGACAATGGAGCTGTAAGGAGAGTATATGCAGAGATGAAGTCTAATGCCCAAATTAAATGGTTTCCCACTCATGAAGGTGAAATGTTAAAGAAATCTCTATTGTATCTTTCCATGCATGTCTTTCTCTCCCTCTTTCCTGTCTGTCTGCAGCTGTACTAGCTGAGGCAAAAAAAGAATTCCAGAAATATAATCTTAAAAAACAAGTCAGTAGATGAGAACTCCACCTCAACTCCATGGTGAAATGTTCAATATCCTAAGTGTATGAATTCACATCAGCAACCCCTGCTTATCATAGATTGCATAACTATGATGAGCCACTGACAACATTGACAAGTTCCCATCCAGTAAAATCCCTCGCTTCCACTGAAATCAGGTCATTTATTCTCTGCAGTAATGTAGTCTTAGCTTTCTTCTCACGTTAATGCTAACTTTCACTTTTAAACCCAACATCCTTATGTGTTTGCAGAGTAAATTGCTCTTACTGAAGTGACCCGCTGATGAACTTTGCTCTTCAACATTGGAGCAAAAGGCCACATGTAGCTTAACAGTAACAAAACAGAGTAATTGGATCAAAGTGAAAGTTTTTTTTTTTATTGGTCTAGATAGTAAGCCATGTCACCATACTGTAAAATATATACTAGGCTCACAAACTACTTGTGGTGTAGAGTAACAAAGATCACAGAGTAAGCAGATTTTTACTGTACAATCAAATACATTAAGCGGTGCTGGTGACAACCTTAATCTCTCAGCATGGAAGGACACTTACAATTCCCTTGGTTCAATCCCTGATGTATATCCAAACATTCTGTAAATGTTGACAATATCGATGTCGTTTCTATATATACACACACATGCTGCAGTTAAAAGCTTCTGTGATTGACACGTGTTGCTGTGTGAGGACAGTTGTGAACAGGAGTAAAGGAACCCATAGAGGTGGTGATTTGTATAGCTTGTATATGTTAATATTATGTATAGCTGTTTGACTTTAGGTTACAACAATGGTACATTTAAAATGTTTTAATGTCTAGTTTATGTAGAAGCACTGTATTACTTTTTATTTTAAGTCTTATTTGAAATGTACATTTGTAATGGTGGGAGGGGGGGGGGGTAGATGGGTAATTGTTGTATGTCATGTTTTAAGCTACTGGATGCCTGAATTTCCCTCGGGATAAATAAAGTATCTATCTATCTATCTATCTATCTATCTATCTATCTATCTATCTATCCATCTATCCATCTATCTATCTATCCATCTATCTATCTATCTATCCATCTATCTATCTATCTATCTATCTATCTATCTATCTATCTATCTATCTATCTATCTATCTATCTATCTATCTATCTATCTATCTATCTATCTATCTATCCATCTATCTATCTATCTATCTATCTATCCATTTCAATGAGAACCATGTCCTACCAACAGGTTCAAATGTAATTTGTTACCTAAATATTTAAAATACAAAACTGACTGAATTCCACGATCACATTGGCTGAAAGATTGTATTGAACACTGCCAAGTGCAACCTATATTTTCGAGTTTATATTTTGAATAACCTTTCCAACTATTGGGATGTGGATTCAACACCGTGCTTAGGTAGTTAGTGTCACAACAAGACGATGATGGACCCAAGTGTAGCACACAAGAAACCAAGGATGATTGGTAATTACTTTTATTTGTAGTCAGGAGTAGGTTATAGCAGAGTAAACAGATTGGTAAATCTGGGCCGGGCAGGGGGTCGGGAAACAGGCAAGGCAGGTTGAAGGATTCCGGTCCGGGGCCGGGAAACAAGCAAAACAGGCAGGTCAGGGGCAGGCAGGGTCGGCAACAAGAGATCTGTTTAGGGAAGAGC
This sequence comes from Cottoperca gobio, assembly GCF_900634415.1. NCBI lineage: Eukaryota > Metazoa > Chordata > Actinopteri > Perciformes > Bovichtidae > Cottoperca > Cottoperca gobio. The sequence continues at coordinate 12,101 of NW_021166932.1, read as the reverse complement.
GCCGGAAAGACTTGCATGATGCTGAGTACAATCTAGCAGTGAAGTGGAGGCCAGAGGACGCTTAAATACCAACTAGTCTTAATTGTTTGCAGCAGGGAAAGTCAGGTGAGCTGCAGAGGAGGAAGCCTTAAAGGAACAGAAACTGTGACTGTTAGAACTATCACATTATAACACACTGATCTTGTTGCATAGCATCAACATGACAGTATGCAGCACTGTCAGACCTAACAGTCCAATATGTGCTTCAATAAAGGGTTTAAATTGTTTTGTTTTATGTGACATGAGTGGTTTCCAAAGTGAGCTCCACGGACCTTCAGGCGATCCCAACCTAAAAATGAAGACTTTCTTTTGTTGCTATAAGGGACGGGAACAGTCCTGAAGAATAGAACTCGCCTTACGCTGCAGATGTTGAGAGTAAATACATAACTGGGTTGAATTGAGACTCAACTATAAGGTTGCTAGCCCTTCTGACAACTTGGTTATGAGAATTTTTGTTTTTCAGAGTCAGGTTATAAAATCATGTAACAGAACAAAAGGAAAAGATTGAGTGATTCAATAAAATCTTGGTAAATGAGAGTCATTATGTTTTTATCAATGTGAAAACTGTCCCGTGAGTGCAACTACACTAATGTTAACGAGGAGCTGGTAATATTCGAAAAATGCACTTTAGAAAATAACCATTAATTACTCTGAATGTAAATTACTACAGGCAATGATTCTGCTAAAAAGCTATTAACTCACCACAGTGTGTCCATATATCAATAAGATTACAGGGAGTTTGCTGTATGCACTTTATAACATAGTGCTTTTGATGAAAAACTATTGACAGTTTTGTGAGTAAATACATTGAAATATAGCCTAAAACACATCACTTTTTACACTATTCACCTGAACCAGGAGCTATTTAGGTGCCACTGACAGCAAGTGCCGCTGAAAGGGTCCGCCCTGACGGAGGAGGCAACGACTCGGAGGACGGGGAACTTCAGAGGGCTGCTTCACTGCCTCACTATACTGTATGTCATAGGCTGTATAAATATGGGATCTCCCCCCTGTGGATCACACACTTGACCAATTGCGCCGCGCAAGAGTCTGATGGGTCATTTGAATACAGAAATCCTCTCTGGGTAGATGTGGTACAGTATATTAGATAGTTGTATAGTGAAGCGTCTTTGCGTGAGCGCGTGTGTGTTTGTGTGAATGTGCACTTCTAGAATAGAAAGCCAAAGGAAGAAGAAGAAGAAGAGAGAAGCGGAATCGGTGTGCGCCTTGTTGAAATCCAGGGTGAAGCAAATAGATAGCGTGTAAGAGATCGATCAGCACTTCGCGCTCCCTCTGTGGATTTGATGGATCAGTGGATGTGATGCCAATATATATCATCGACCGAAAATTTCCCGACACATCTGGTAAGTCGCTCAGCACCCCGAGCGCGCTTTATAACGCGGTGTCATCTGTGTGCGTCTCCGTCTGCGTGCGTGTGAGTGCATTATATTTGCGTGTGCGCGCGTGCCGGCTGGGTGACACGGGGCAGCATGCACCAGTTGATCATGCCACCCCCCTTGGAATTCCTAACGTGCAACAGGAGATGAGGATCTCGCATGCATATAACTGCTCACAGTGTGTGCTTAATATTTGTATCAGTTGCATGTGGTCCTATCAGAAAACACACTTTAATCCACTGTCCTAGTATTTCAGCTGGGTATTTTAAGCTTACTTGGTGGTTTTTCTTAATTGTATGCCAGCTGTAAGTGCACCTGTGGTGTTTTAAGTTTTGTGTTATATCCCTTAAAATATATATTTCATTCATACTGCTATCAGAAAAAAAGACTAAAAAAGCAAATTCATTTCAGTTAGTTCACAGCACCTTTTGGCAGGAGTCACCTCCTCCTAAAAATGATTACAAAGTGATTTTACTCTTCAGTGTGCAGCTACAAACCTTGTGCATATCCCAGAAAAGGTGTTATTTTAAGTTAAAGTAGGCCACATTCCTGTGCTGTTTCAAACTCAAATTAGGTACAAGACATGTGCATGACTCTCACAGATGTAGGCTGTACAAAAAGTGAGTTTGTGCAAGTAGTCTAGTCTTTACGTGTGTGTGTGTGTGTGTGTGTGTGTGTGTGTGTGTGTGTGTGTGTGTGTGTGTGTGTGTGTGTGTGTGTGTGTGTGTCAGTGAATGATGGGTTTAATTTTGAAGAGGTTTGTGAGGTCTCACATGGGTACTGTTCATGTTTCAGATAAATCATGACAGACAGACGAAAAAGAGAAAGCTTTGACATATACCTTCCAAAAAATTCAGGAACAAAACAGAGTTACATGATGAAAAGTAAATCCAGTGTCTGCGTCCTGCAATAGGAGCAGTCACACCAGCAGCAGAAATGACAGCTCACCTTATAAATAACTCACACACGTACAGTATTAGGCCTGTCTTCCCTCACAGAGCAAACATCACTTAAGGCATCATTGCCATGCACGTACTGCACTAACATGGTTCTTAATCCACCCAGAAGCACTTTTGAGAGAGAATGAAAATTACCTGACTTCAAATGCGTACAATTTCTATTTTCTCGAGAGTAATGTAAAGAAACACAGCAGTAATCATTATGTGTGAGTGATACATAAGTGCAGGTACGTGCTGCTTAAGATCCATACCTAACATGCCTCAGATCACTTAAACATGATTTAGGACCTCTCAGTGTCTCTCTTGGTTTTTACGTCTTTCTTTCCCCCCTCACCCTCATTGTTGCACATTCCTTCACTTCAGCTTTATGTCCCCTTCCCCAATACATTTCACAGGCGTTTTCATTTCTTGGCATGAAACGTGTCAGGATTAGAGCAAATGATTATACAGCTTCTCCAATACTGACACTCACGCATGGTTTTATTAGAGCCGTGGGACTGCTGTCACTGTGATGTGTTTGCTCGGACAAAGAAGAAAAGAAAAAAAAGTTGACACAAAGTTGTTGCCCCCTCCTGCAGCCAGCCACAAGCAGGTTGACAGGAAGTTCTGATTAACACTTCAACTCATGTCACTCTATTGTCACATTATATCTCCTGTTTTTATGCTTTCAATCGCTAATGTTTTGCACATATTGTCAGTTACATTTATGCCTGTCTTAGAATCACATCCTTCAAACACAAGCACTGCAAAAAGAAAGATATCCATTACATGCAGGGCCACCACTGTCCTATAGTCCAACGTATGACCTAGGGTGAAGTCATGCATGCTGTAGTGCTGGTGTGGAGTTGGGAGAGCAGCCTGTTGGGAGCTGTGGTTGGTGTAATATAGCATTACCAGCCTGCATAATGACTGTAACTGGGGGAGTTTACTTTACTTTGGGCTATTGTTTAGTCATGAAGAAAGAAAAATAGGGGATTTAACATTCAGCAGGACTGTTGTTATTAAAGTCGGTGATGCTGTGTGTCTGTGGTCGTCCACTGGTTCAAAGGAAGCTAGGAGACTTTGTCCTTTGGTCGCGAGGCGCTCTCATCTCCTCAGCACACAGAGAGACCCACCCATCTGCTCAGACGCCTCATCACACCAGCTTGTAAAAGTGTGCAAGAGAGCACGGCTGTGGATGTGTGTGTGCCCTGACTGCGTGAGTGTGTGTGCGTGTGTGTGTGTGTGTGTGTGTGTGTGTGTGTGTGTGTGTGTGTGTGCCTTCGGTAAGGGATTAAGGATTAATTGCCTTCAGAGATAGACTTAACTGCTCGTTACATGAACTTTGAAAAGTTCTTTCTTGGCCCCAGAGAGGAAAACAACAGTACGGAGCAGGGGAAAGGTCTCTCTTGTTTTCTATTCTTCAGAAGTGTGTGTTTCTTGTTTTTTTTTGTTCTTTTTTTGTCTGGAGTGTACTGCCACTAGAGGGTAAGAACTTCCATTGTTCTCACCTTTTGCTCCAAGACTGGTTAAAAAAAAAAAAAAAAATACTGTTTGTCTTTTTTAGCTATTTGCTTACTTATCACTGCCAGGTGTCTTTTATCTTCCTTTCACTCTTTGTATTGTTGTTTTCTTCATCGTGTGCTTAAAACGTCTGAAGATTAAAGAGAATGTCTGTTTCAGTAATGTGAAAATGTATAGATTTTGATTGAAAATTGTTTGTTACCAAAGTACCAAAATCCTCACAGTTGAAAAGTTGCAACCAGCAAGTGTTTGGTATATTTGATTGGTGATTTCTAGATTTTTTGAATTGTATTTCTAAAAACAAATGACATGAGGGAAATGTATGTATGTTTTAAAGAAATTATGTTTAGATGATTTAGTTCATGTTTGGTTATATGTCAATTATACTTATTCTATGTTTATGTATGCTTTTTGTTCTGTTTACGGCAGCAAGTAATGATTATTTAAATTAACACTAAATCTAATTATTAATATTTAAAGCAATCAATTATTAATAATCAATTAAAATGTCAGAAAATAGAAAAATAATTTCTCAAAGCCCAAGCTGACTTAATATTGCTTGTTTTGTCCGACCTACAATCCAAAAACCAAAAATGACTCAGTTTACAATGACATAAACCCGAGAGAAGCAGCACATTCTCATATTTAAGAAGCTGCAACCAGCAAATGTTTGCCATGTTTGCTTGATAAATGACGATTCATTGATAATCCTGTGGATAAGCTCTGTGGTTCTCCCTCTCTCTTCAGGTGAGTTGATACAGCCGACAGCTGAAGAAGGAGACCTGAGAATGACTGAGAACAACCCCCCCAAGTTGGCTAAGAAGCCTCGCTGGACCTCCCTAGAGGTCGGCCTCATTACCATCGTCTCCTTGCTCTTCATCGTCATCGTCGCCCTCATTATCCTTTTTGCTACACAAAAGACTGGTGAGTGCGGAAAAAAAAGGACAGAGGAAAAAGGGAAATATATGAAACCTTAGAACTAGGTAAATCTCAGAAAAGCCAGAGTGATTAAAAAAATACGTCATGTAATGTAGAGGACACTTGCTTTTTTCTTGTCGTCACAATATTAATAGAATCTTTCAGAGCTTTTGAAGCTGTGAACATGCACGGACTGTCACTTCCAGCTGAGTTCATGGTTAAGCATGAAGGAGCATGCTTTAAGAGCAGCATTTTGTTCAGGTGAATAGAAGACACTCGCGCTGTGTGCTTTTAAAGCATAGTGCAAAAGTACAACCACTGAGCCAGAAAGAAGAATGCACCGTGCAAAGGTCCTTTTAAGAGTTTCCTTTGTGTTCTCAAGCATTTTTACACAACAGTGTGCACCTCAACACATTGGGCTATTTTACATCTCTGTATTTGTGTACATGAAGAACTGGGTATTTAATATCTTGATGTAAATCAATGCACAGTATGAGAAATGGATAATTTCAAATGGACACAGTGAAATTGAACAGTCATCCCTTTTACTCGCAATGGGAAAGTAATGGAACCTGCTTAATTCAGATCAATCTCACAATAAGAGTATCACATGGGTTTTTTAATCATTAATATCCTGACCTGGACATCAAATGAATCAGACTTTGTTACTTACCATAGTTATTTATTATTAACTAATAAATCCAAGGATGACAGATCACTGTGATGTGGTACAAGAACAGCTATCTACTACACCACAATAACATGGATAATAAACAGCGTGTTTAACGATCTACAGATTAATTATTAACACATGGAAGCACCTGGAAGTTTAGAGAGTTTAGAGAGTTTAAAAGCCTGTCAAAAAAGTCAAACTAATTCAATCTAATAAAATATACAAAAGTGGTTAGGTAGCAAATGGGTGTGTGTGTTGCTCTATTATTATCTTCTGTAATCTTGGCCTTGATAATTGTGTAAACTTGTCAGGAAAATTAGAGAGTTGAATCCATATTTGTACATGTGTGTGTACTCAACTCTGAGCACATAACATGTGAAGCAATGTATTTATGGTGAAATGGGTGTGTGTGTGTGTGTGTGTGTGTGTGTGTGTGTGTGTGTGTGTGTGTATATAGGTATATGTCAGGCTGAATTTCGTGTTATATGTGTGATGAGATAATGCTGAAAAAAAAAAAAGAAGAGGAAGGAGTGATAATATAATATAATTAATGCTGCCTACAAAATCCCACTGAATAATGATTTGTTTTGCATTTTCCTATAGATAAAATCTGCACCACAGCTGACTGCACACAGTCAGGTAAGCTAGGTGTTTATTTGTACGTTCTCGTTATTGTCATATTCTTAAGGCTTTCATTTTTCTCGGGACAGAATGCCAAAAAATAGTAAAGTATAGTGCTGTAGAAGCCCGGGGATTTCAGACACAGTTCTGATCAGCAGAAACATGTTGCAATGGGTTATTGTTCTCTGAACAACTGTACACGAGAAGTTGAGAAACTGGTACAGTTTAAGCAAATCTATCAGGATATAAGTATGCAATGTCCAAAACTGAATTATCACTTTATTTTCTCACTTCAGTAAAAGTTGTTCATAGGAGAACAATTACTTTTCCATGAAAACCCCACCATCATAGTAAAGTATAGCTTTATAACTCTTCTAGTTTCCAGATGGCCATTCATTTCAGATGCATTTTTAGGGAACCAATGTCCCAATTCATTCAGATTTGACAGACAGCCTTCTCACACGAGATCTCTCAGCTACCTCGTGTAATTTAATTGCAGCTCAAAAAGGTTTACCCATTTTCAGGACTGGTGCCGAACTCAACACAATTAGTTCCATTAAACCGTTTTACTTTCTCAAATGACTGCATATTAAGATTTATTTCACAGGTCTATGTTTGATATTTTAATTACATTATATTAAATGTGCTTTTAGGGTATAGTACAGTATATTATTCCTCATTACTAGAAGAGCATGAAACATTTTGGCCAGCATCCAAGGTGGTCCATAATCTGAACTGTGCTTGCTAATAGTTAGATGAGACGACCAATTCCACTTTCATATCTGTCCATTCACTACAAGACTGCAGCCAGCTAGCTTATCTTAGCTTAGCGCAAAGATTGGAAACAGCTACACCGGCTCTGTTTGAAGGTAAGAACAGTGTTTAATGCTAAACTAAGCTAACCAGCTACTGGCTTTAGCCTTAAATTGAACAGACACCTATGCGAGTGGTATTGATCTTCTCATCTAACTCTCAGGAGGAAAGCGAATGAGCATATTTCCCAACTATTAAATTCTGAAATTGTCAGCACCTCTGACCTCCTTCATACACTTGTATGACTATAGTTGTCTGTAGAACTGATTATAGGACAAGTTATGATATCATTTGTGTTGGTTGCTTTTACTTCATACTCCTATATCCCACAGTATATTATATTTTCTTTAGGTAAGCATTTCCTCCAGTTCTCAGAGCTTGTATTTTCTCTGTCCATGCAGCATCTCGCCTAATTGAAAACATGGATGCTAGCGTGAACCCTTGTGACAACTTCTATGAGTACGCCTGTGGAGGCTGGCTGAAAAAGAACATCATCCCTGAGACCAGCTCTAGATACAGCACCTTTGACATCCTCCGAGATGAACTAGAGGTCATTCTCAAAGGTCAGACACCTACACACACCCACACAAACAAAGACCTACATTCAGAAAGACAAATATATGGAGTAATGATACTGTTTTTAGTCCATGACTAAGAGTTGTTGAGCAACTTAGAATGGTTCTTCTCAGTCCACTTGCTTTTTAAGAGGACGGTGAACAGCTTGATTCAGTTGCTCGAGAATAAGAGTTGCTAAAGAGGACTGCCCTTCAGGGACTGCAGCTCTATAGATATCCCAGATGCCATGCGAGTTTGGCTTCAGTAATACTATTTAAGTTGAGAGTTTGTCAACATGAGCTGGCATTATCAGTGTGTGTGTGTGTGTGTGTGTGTATGTGTGTGTGCGTGTGTGTGTGCGTGTGTGTGTGTGTGTGCGTGTGTGTGTGTGTGTGTGTGTGCAGACATTGCATCGGCCTGTTTTCTAAAGACGTCAACACAACGTAGTGAGAACAATCTAATTGCAAGTGTGTGTGTGTCTCAGGTGTTCTGGCAGCTTTTAACAAGGATTAGAGTGTCCTTGTGGAATGGTTGATACAGAAAGGGTCAAGTTACACTGCGTATCTGTGAGGGCTTGTGAATTTGTCGGTGCGTGAGGGTCTATACGTCACCTCAAGTTGTCTGTGAGAAGGCCAGTCGAGTCCTGAGTGCTAAATCTTCAAGGGGCACAAACTTTATACGGTCAAACAAAACTCTTTATCTTCTATAAATGTACAATATATATGCCAGTCCCTTGCACAATAACAAAGACGGTGCAGATTGGCTGCAAGAGTAATTTGGAGGGTTGAGAAAGATTGATCCTTAGTGGGACAGGAACACCAGGGTTTAAAGTGCAGCCTGTCTCGTGGCCTCGGGTACTTAATTGGTCCATTGTTGAAGGAAGAACACACAGTCTCGTATCTTGTGACACAATTTTGTTATTGTTGCTATCTGCCCTTGTGATGACTAGCAGATTATTTTTCAAAAAGATAAACATGAATGTTGGTGAAAATGGCCAGATGTATTTAGTCAAACCAAAAGTTTCGTAACAATTGTTCATAACACACATTCTTCTTTGAAAACATAGTGAACCCATCACAAGGGTTCAGCCAACAAAGTGGCAAATCTTTTCTTAAAACCTTAAACCTTAGATTTCTCTTTGTGTACTGAAAGCTCTCACTGTCCTCACTTTAATTTGACTTCTTCATAAATACCTTTTTACAGATCAATATGACATTCATTAGGGTTAAGAGATATCTTGTAATGGAGTCAATATTCATTTTTATACTTTTTCTTTGGAAGAGTGCTCGTAGTGGTAAATGTGCATCTTCATTCACTCTGTGTAGTGTAATTATAAAAGTGTGTTCTGGCTCTTATTCCTTCACAATTTGCTTGAACATGAGATTCTGTATGATTCAGAGATGTATAGTTATATCTCTAACAAGCAGGGCATGTCAATATAGAATTATATGATATGAAGGCAACTGTGTCAGATAAATGATGCATGTTAACTTTCTGTTGCATTGCTAACAACTTATAGCCCATCTGTTCTGCTCTCTTCTCCTCTCTTCTCCATGGCTTAACATCCATAAAAATCACACACAGGGGGATTAAAGGAAAACAAACATTGCTCAACAAGGGCTCATTATAGACATTGTGTTACTGTATGTGAATGTACGTACATAGCATGTCTTTGTGTAACTGTATGCCGTCATTTCACACTTTGTTAAATTTTTATTGCGACTGAGCAGATTTATCAGATATCTCATGCTGATATTTGCTGACTGTCTGAAAGCTGACATTGAAAAAATACACTCCTGCAACTAATGATGAAATATTGGCCAAAGTACAAAGGTTGAGGTTTTAGAATGGTTGACTTAAGAGCTCTTAATGCTGCGTTTACAGCAGAAAGGAATGAATCAGCCAAAGAACTCGTCTTAATCATTCAACAGCTTAAATCCCCACCAACCAGTCAGTATTGTGCTCATTCCTTCATGGTGTCTGGCTTACCAGTCAGAGTTGGAATGTTTCCATCTGTACTGTATACACACACATGTTAAGGTTTACTTTGTGTATTGGGGTCTGTGTGTGTTTTAGCGAGAAATAAAAGAGAACGATGTGTATTTAAGATTGACACTTGATATTCCAAACCAAGCTATGTGTGCATTCTGTTTTCCTGAACACTTGCAGTAGCAACTAAGAAATACTAGCTGTCAGAATAAAAAAAATCTTAATGACTTATGCCTCGGCAGTGTGAGAGTTCTGACCTCCACTGTGGAGGTGACATCAAACATGCAACCTCTGATCTCGGGACCAGCTGTCACCTGCTTGGATACCACTGCCTGCTGATAAACGGATCCTTTTTCCTGTCAACAGCTGCAGGGGCCTGGAAACACCTGGACACTGCAACGCTCTAGGCTGCATGACAGCAATAAAAAAAAAAGGGCTGCGTGAGTGTGTATGTGTGTGAATAGCTGTGTAGATTTGTGGTTGCTTGTAAATGCCTTGGATTGTTGTCTGCTGCTGTAAAAGGACATAAATGATTCATAATGAGGATCCGTACTCTAGTAGAGACCACAGCTTAGTGTGTATGTGTGTGCACGCGCCGGCGTGAGCTTCTTTTTCCACCTCCCCCTAGTCAGGTGTGACATACTGTGCAATAAATTGCTCAATTGACCGTGAGCGTTTTAATTACTAACTAGTTTGTGTCAGGAAGAGGAAGGGGAGAAGTACAACAGGTTTGGGAAAGAGGGTGAAAGAAAAAAGATTTTCATCTATACTGAGCAAAAAACGCTGAATACTGAGATGAAATAAAGGATATAAGTCAGGTGAAAGAAGAAAAATAAAGTGAGATACACATGAACTAGGGGGCTTTGAGGGGAAGTGAGGAAGAGCTCTGTAGCCAGAGAATTATAGTATTTGGAGAAAAAGCTTTGAGGATAGGTCAGGAAATGTGAAACAGTATGTGGTAGTCATCTCCAAGCTAAGCTCTATGATGCGTACATCCATCTGTGCTAGAGCACATGCGTGCGTGTGAACACACGGCTGCTGTTCTATATTACACAAAGTGCTACTCGCATGACTTCAGGTCTAAATCTCATTGTACAGAGAAATTCCAACACATACAACACAGAGACACGCACGCTTATGGTAGTTATGAAATTTGGCATCACCAAGAACATCGAATAATGTCCGTGAGGTAGCTGCGACGTCAGAATAGTGTTCAGATGTGAGATGTTTGTCAGGCATGCTGCTAACAGTCAGAGACTGAATGTCTGTGTTTTCCCTGTGATAATAATAACTGAAACAGAACTTATGTCAAACACTACCGACTGCAATAAGACGTTTGAGATAAATGGTTTGCTCGTATGACCTGCGTGATTTTAACACACCATAAATACTGTATTTCTCTAAGAAATGTCAAATAAAGATAGCAGAACAGATGTTTGTGGCCAAGAAAAGTAATATGAATATTAATGAAGTTATTCTTGGCCAACACAAATATATTGAATGAAAGATCCTGAATTTAATATGTTTTGCCAGCAAGGATGCTTAGGAATAACAGGAAAGAGTTTAGACCTCCACCAAGGTAAAAATCTGCCCTGTGGGCTATTTGTTAGCCAACACTGTACTGGGTACATGACAGAAGTTTATTTACAGTAAGACTAGCCACGGGGATTACTTTGACTGACAACATGGTACTGAGTCAATGACAGAATTGGTATTGTGTAGATGGCTAATGTTTGGCTTGATGGCAGGCCTAGTGGAAAACCTGGAGCTCACCTAAGTTCGATATGGCAGATGGCTCTAAGATATCTGTGGGCTTTAGCCGCCAATACTAGGGAGCAGAAGCCAGTCAGGGTTGTGGATAAGTGCTGTAGCAAATTAAGATTGCTTTGTCATTGCCATTGGGAACAAAACTCCACAACACAGTTGCAGTTCATCGAAAATGTAGCTTATTTTAACGTTGTAAAAAGATTATGTTTATTTAAAAAAACATAACTTTTAGTCGCCTTTAGCAGGACCAGTATTAGAATCAACACCTGTATTGCAAACAAAACCTATAATACTATAATCCATAAGTACCTCAACAACTCTGTAAATCATTTACAGCTTCAGTAAAGTCGTTAAACGTTCTAATAATAGTGTACTGGTTTGAGTGACATAACTTGCTCTATGTTCTTTTGTCAAATATGTTTCCTAACAATGGGGGTTATTTCCACTGCAACAATTTAAAGCAATGCCTGTAAAAAAAAAAAGTATTTTATGTTTTTATACCACACACAGAGTGACAAACAAATCTATTGTTGCTACTTGAGAATCACTCTCTTAAAGTATCAACACGATTCATTTTAAACTTCATTCACAGTTAAGTAATAAACCCCGAATATATGCTTCATAATGATACGTTGGAAGCAGGATTCTAACTGAAAACACTGTCAGTGAAATGAAGGCGAGGCAGTCGAGGATAAAATGGCAATGTAGAGGGAAGAAACACAAAATTCGGATTCTGTATCATGCTGAGTGGTTTGGCTCAAATTGACGCGATGTCTCAAACAAACATCAGGTGGCACAAAATCCATTCTCAAATAAATCCAAACGTGCTCACACATGGGGCGAGAGAGAGAGAGAGTCAAGAGAGAG
>NW_021166931.1:85000-138956 GCF_900634415.1 Cottoperca gobio | reverse complement strand
ATTAAAATTAAAACATTTAAAACATAAATATATTTTGAAATTGATATATAAATATATATCTATATATAAAAGAATATATACATATATTTTAAAACAATAATAATTATAATAAATGTTTTAGTTGACAGCACTCACAGTGAGTGCAGGAAGGAGTTGAGGCAGGTGCAGAGCAGCAGCGGAAGCATTGCGCACATCGTCATCACATTGTTGAATTTGGCCTCCAGAAGGCTGCGATGCTCACCCGAGGCCTCCGTCTGATTGGCTAAAGAGTCGACCAATGAGGAGTCCTTCAGGCGGCTGGTGAAGTACTGCAGGCACAAAGAACTGTTGTTTAAAATAATGCATAAATACTACCCGATAACTTCCTTTATTTGTAAAGTTCTGTTGCTCTATACTAGAAATATTTATTTATTCAGTGTTTTGCGCTGATTTTCAGTTGTATCTTAAAACATATTTTGTACACAATTTACTATTCATCTTCAACAATCCGAATTTCTCCAGCAGTGACCAATATGTCATTCATTTACTTATTATTTTATCTTGATGATCATCTTATATTACATTCACACTAACAGATCTAATATCGGCCAAAATATATATGTTATCAAATGTTAGCTTGTAACGATGGGACCAGAACACAGGAAAAAGAACTCAAATGCACAACTCAGAGACAGATCTAGTTTTGGCAAAAATAGTCTTTAGTAGTAGCAAAAATGGGTTCGGTACACGGGAAGGCAGTCAGGTATCAAACAAAACAGGCAAAGGCAGAGTCAGGTCACGGAAGCAGGATCGAGGAAACCGGAAAGTCGAAGGCAGGAAACAGAAAACGGATACACAAGGACCAACGCTGGAACTCTATGACACAAAGGTACGAAGACGAACTGGCAACGAGAGAAACAAAACACACAGACTAAATACACCAGGAAGTGGGCGGTGTAACGAGACACAGGTGTAGACACTAACAAACAGATTGGAAACACCTGGGGGCAAGAAGTAGACACAACTGAAACGAGAGAGAACAGGTAAGTAAAAAAATAAAACAGGAAGTACAAACAATAAAAATGTAATGGACCGCAGGAACCCTTACAGTACCCCCCTGTAGGGACGGCACCTGCACGTCCCAGGAAACTCAGGAATGTGGGTATGATCCACAATGTTCTTAGTGGAGACCCACTGTCTTTCCTCTGGACCAAATCCCTCCCAGTTCACCAGGTACTGGTGACCCCTGCCTCCCCGTCTGACCGCCAGGAGACGCTTGACGGTGTAGACTTGCCCTCCCTCAAAGAACCGGGGGGAGGAGGGGGTTTGATTGCGGAGGAGGGGGTTTGGTTGCGGGAACCAGCAGACTTTCTTTCACTGGCTTGACACAAGCCACATGCAAGGTGGGGTGAACCTTCATAGACCGTGGTAGACGGAGCTTCACCGCCACCGGATTGATGACCTTGTCAATGGAAAATGGACCCACAAATCGAGGAGCCAACTTGCAGGACTCGACTCGCAGTGGGAGATCCCTAGTAGAGAGCCAGACCCTTTGTCCGGTAGAATAATCTGGGGCGGGAATCCGTCTCCGGTCTGCCATTCTCTTGTAAATAGCAGAACTGCAGAGAAGGGCTTGCCGAGCCTGGCTCCAGGTCCGATGACACGGGCGGACTAGTGTCTGAGCAGACAGAATGCTGGACTCTGCCTCCAGGTCGGGAAACAGCGGCGGCTGGTACCCATAGGCGCACTGAAATGGAGATAGACCAGAGGCAGAAACAGGCAAGGTATTATACGCATACTCAACCCAGATCACACATCCAAGTGATTGGATTCTGAGAGATGAGGCAGCGCAGGCACATCTCCAGGTCATGTGACAACAAGACCTCTGCTGTCTCTCTGGAAGAAGGAAGTTTAGGCAGAGCAATGAAGTGTACCATTTTCGAAAATCTGTCTATCACTGTTAATATGGTGGTGTCACCCTCAGACGCGGGGAGATCGGTGACAAAATCCAATGAAATCTCTGCCCAGGGACATGTGGCACAGAGAGAGGACGCAGGACATCAGAAGGAGGACGACGAGATGTCTTATTGCGGGCACACACCGGACATGCCGCCACATACTCCTTGACGGCCCTCTCTATAGATGGCCACCAGAACCATTGTTGGATGATGAAAAGTGTCCAACGTACCCCAGGGTGACATGAAAGGAGGGAGGTGTGGGCCCAATGAATGACCTGGGAATAAAGAGATTCAGGAACAAATATACGGTTAGTCGGACCTCCCTCTGGGACCTGAATGTACATGTTGGCTTGTTTGACCTTCTTCTCAATACCCCCAAATAACTGCCCCCACAACACAGGCTGGTGGCAAAATGAATGAAGGAGTTCTAGGAGTAGGATCCAGGTCAAACAGGTGTGACAGAGCATCGGCCTTCAAATCAAATCAAATTTATTTGTATAGCCCAATATCACAAATTATACATTTGTCTCAGTGTGCTTTACAGACTGTACAGGTTACGACACCCTCTGTCCTTAGACCCTCGCATCGCACAAGGAAAAACTTCCTAAAAGAAACCCCAAAATTAAAGGGGGAAAAATGGAAGAAACCTCAGGGAGAGCATTCTTGGCGTTCTTCGACCCAGGACGATAGAATAAGGCAAATTCAAATCTTGTGAAGAACAAGGCCCATCTGGCCTGTCTGGAGTTGAGTTGTCTTGCGGATCGAATGTACTGCAGGTTCTTGTGATCCGTCCAAACCAGAAAAGGATGCTCTGCTGCCTCCAACCAGTGCTGCTACTCCTCCAATGCCACCTTGATAGCAAGCAGTTCCGGCTACCGACGTCGTAATTTCTCTCAGCTGGAGACAATTTTCGGGATAAGAATGCACATTGATCCAGCTTGTTATCCTTCTTAGATCGTTGTGAGAGAACGGCCCGAGTCCTACATCCGACACATCAGCCTCCACCACACACTGCAGCTGACAAAGTAAAACTCATCTTCAGTCCCTGTAAAGCCTTCTCGGCCATGGAATCCCACAGGAATCTGACTGAGGAAGAGGTTAGGGCATGTAGAGTAGCAGCAATAGAGCTATAGTTCCTGATGAATCGTCTTTAGAAATTTGAAAACCCCAGAAAACGTTGGACGAGCTTGCGACTAGTAGGAGTCGGCCACTGAGTAACAGCACTGACCTTGGATGGGTCCATCTGAATGTTATTCTCTGCTATGATGAATCCCAGAAAAGAAAGCTTGTAGAAACGTGGAACTTGCATTTTTTGACCTTAACAAAGAGCAGGTTATCTAGGAGACGCTGTGGAACCTGGCTGACATGCTGAATGTGGGATCTGGAGAAAAGATGAGGATGTCATCCAGGTAAACGAATACAAACCGATTCAGCATGTCATGAAGAACGTCGTTTACCAAGGCCTGAAACACAGCTGGAGCATTGGTTAAGCCAAATGACATTACAAGATAATCATAATGTCCATTAGGAGTGTTGAATGCCGTCTTCCACTCGTCCCCCTCTCTTATCCTTACCAAATGGTAAGCATTGCGTAAGTCTAATTTGGTAAAAATCTTTGAGTCCTGTAAGAGCTCAAAAGCAGATATGATAAGAGGAAGTGGGTACAGGTTCTTAATGGTGATGCTTTTCAGGCCCCGGTAGTCGATACAGGGTAGAAGAGTCTTATCCTTCTTATCGATGAAGAAAAATCCTGCTCCCGCAGGCAACGATGAAGGACGAATAATCCCGGACCTGAGGGCAGAGTCAATGTAGTCCTTCATGGCCTCTCTCTCCGGGACTGACAGGGAATACAGGTGTCCTCTCGGAGGTGAAGTCCCGGGAAGCAAATCAATCGGACAATCATATGGCCGGTGGGGGAGTCTTATTGAACACCTCCCTGAGTTCCTGGTAACAGGACGGAACCCCGGTCCAAGAGCACATTCGCCATTGTAGTGCTGATAGACCGCCAAAACTGGCAACTCCGCAGTGAATCAAGTGTAGTGTCGAGCAAGTTTAAATATTTTGTTTCTAGTCTATATTTGCATCTTTTATCAATTATTATTATCAATTATTTGTAGGCTAATAGAGCAGACAATGTGTTTTAATGGGTTGTATGTAATAGCCCTGCTTGTTTTTAGTGTTTTTATGAAATATCTACATTGACTCCAAAATCATATCTATCACCCCTTTATTTAGCCCACTGCCACGCGAGCCACCAATTAAAGCTTGGCGAGCGGCAGGAGGCGAGCGCAATGAGTAACACTTCTCTAGTAGTTGGGGTAGAGGAATCAGCTTCAGACCCAACCTCTTAGCTAGTCCCCAATCCATGAAGCTCTCATCCGCTCCGGAATCCACTAAAGTGGGATGACAAAGAGCTCCAAAAGAGGAAATAAGATGAGCGGGTGTGAGAGTGCGAGAGGGGCTGCTAGCAGAGATTGTTCGGCTCACCAGTGCCCTCTTCTTTACTGGTGAGCCTTGCCTTTTACTGGACATCCGAACATAAAATGTCCCAATTCAGAGCAGTAGATACATCTGCCCTCACGACGCCACCGCTGTCGTTCCTCTGGAGACAACCAGGTCTGACCAAGCTGCTTCGGCTCCTCTATTCCAGCTGTTGGCATCGGCGAAACCGGCAATGGAACATGTGGATGGGAAGAGGGCCCCGAGGATGAATGAGATAATCTTGACTGACCCCACTGCCTGATAGAAGAGACTGTGGATCCAGCTCTCTCCTGTTCCCTCTCCCGGATCCGGTTGTCGATGCGGATAGACATGGCGATGAGAGAATCCAAATCAGATGGATGCTCGAGCGGAGCCAACAGGTCTTTAATGGGATCGGAGAGTCCATACCGGAAGCCTGATCATTCCAGGGTCCGAAACTCTACGGCGAAATCGGAAACCTGCTGCCTCCCCCGTCGAATGCCTGTGAGGGCTCTGGCAGCCTCTCGGCCTGGAGCTGTGTGGTCGAAAGTCTTCCGGAGAGTCTCCGTAAAATCCCCCAGGGATTGGCAGATTGGAGAGTCCCTGGCCCAGTAGCCCATGAATCTGCTCGACCTGAGAGATATGAGATTACGTACGCTACTCTGGTGTGCTCCGTGGGAAAGGAGGCTGCCTGTAGCTCAAAATGTAATCCGCATTGGGTCAGGAAAGCCCTACAGTTCTCCGAGTCTCCAGAAAAGCGTTCCGGTTGGGAGAGATGAAGAGCCGGGTACGAAGTCGTCAGGACGGTGGAAATAACCGAAACGGTCTGTTGGACTGGGGCCGCCATGGTAACTGGAGTGGAAACGGGAGGCCATATGTCCTTGAGCTGCGCCCCTAGCTGTCGAATCTGTCCGGACAGCTGGTCCACTTGGTTGCCAATGGTGTTCTGAAATTCGTTGTGATAATCCGTCAAAGATCTTACTCCCACGCAAACGGAGGAAAGTTGCTTGTCGAGACGTTGAAGACGAGCTTCCTGAACTTGGATCGCCCCTGAGTTGGCTGAGTCCATGTTTGGACAGTTCGTACTGTAACGATGGGACCAGAACACAGGAAAAAGAACTCAAATGCACAACTCAGACTTGTTTTGTCTGTATTTTCCCTGAAGACTTGTGTAATAATTACCAAATGTGGCCTATTGCTAAACACGTTTTTCAATCAAATATAAAAATAAACTTTCTGCACACAGGGACAGAAGTGGAAGTTACATTTGTAAATTACCTGAGACTGAATATGGATGAAAGAAACTCAATATTGGTATCTTTAGACTCAAGCACGACTTGCTTGTTTGCAGACGTGTGTTTTCTCTCCGGCTCAGTTACTGATGTTTACAGACTCCTCTGCTAACACTAGCATAGCATGTGGCATTCCTCAAGGCTCCGTGCTGGGACCCCTGTTGTTCAGTGTCTATATCTGCCACATTCTCACAGCTATGACGATGCACTGGGAGAAGAACGCAAAATACTACTAGTTGGTTTGATTCTGAATTTGGATAAAAAGAAATTCATAATCTTTGAGAATCGTTAAACAAGAAGCTTGTGCTAAATGAAGTAGAGAGAGAGTAATAATAGATAATAAATAATGCTGGAAACCATATACATATCAGGGACGTGCTGGCAGGGAAGGCAGGTGAGCCTCACCTGTCATCATGAAAAGTAAAAAAACAGTAAAAAAAAAATATATAAATAAATATTTGTCCAGTGGTCTGTGCTATAAATGTATTTTCTTACATATTATTATTTATTGAGGGATAAACAGAGTTCAGGATGTTTCGATTGTTTAATTTAACTTTTTTGTTTTGGATGTTTCATTTTCATTTTCGTTTGATTTGATTGTTTTGGCAGAGGTGAATGTTAAAGTTTTACATTTAGTTTATGGATAAAATATTTAAAAAAGAGTACGACTTGATAAGTGTTCCCTTCTTCCTGCTCTTCTACGGTCATGAAATACATATTTTATGAGTATTTGTGAGATTTTAAAGATTTTGCTGTATATTTTGGCAGGGCATTATTATTTGCTTTCGTCCCTATATTTTTATTTTATTTATGATTTTACATGTTCGAAATAAAATAACATATAATCTAAGAATACAATATAATATAATATAAAACAATATAATAATATAACATAATAATATAATATCATATCATAATATAACATTATAATATAATACAATATAATAAAATAAAAACATTTATTACGTCTTGTTATTTTTACAGGATCTTTTTTTTTCACTTTTGATTGTTTTTACTCAAAATGTTAACCATGTTTAAATTGTTCGTCCTTCAAAATAAAAGCTGGTTCAGAGCAGAAGATGGCGTGTGGGTGAAGAACAGACAGGAAGTGATGTCATACCATGGTAGCGGTCATGAAGAAGTTCCAGGGCAGCAGTGTCCCCAAACCGAGCATGAAGAAGATCAGCCAGACGCCAAAATACCTGCAGGAAAAAGATTTCAAAATAAAAGATTGTAACACTTTTATTGTGAAACTGACACAAATTGATTCAGTTTTTAGTTTCTGTTTAAAACACACAGAAGCTACTCACTGTGACAGATTTAGTCTTTAATAGAAAACTTAATAAATAATACAATCCTTCAGGATTTATCAGTTTCTTCAGCAAAAAATAGAAAACATTTAAATTTAAATATACATATTTAAATTGTTTGACTCACTTGTCTTTCGGTGAGCTGGCGGCCATTTTGCTCTGAGGAACTTAAGAACTGAAGACACTGAAAATAAACACATCAGACTTTAGCCTTTCAAAATAAAATACACATGAAATAACAAATCATAATAATAATAATAATAATTAAATACATTAGACTTGTATAGCGCTTTTCTAGAAACTCAAAGACGCTTGACAGAGTGAGTGACACAAAGATAAACATATAAACGAACAAACGAAAAAAGAAGGGAGAATAAGCAGAAGAGGTCAGAGGTTGAAGGTCGTGTTGAACAGGTGCGTCTCTGAGGGTTTGAGGTGGAGAGTTCCAGAGGGTGGATCAGCAATCGAGAAGGCTCTGTCCCCCCCATCTGGACCAAGCTCAGATCCTGGGGGGACAGAGCCTTCTCCATCACTGGAGGTTAGCAGCAGCAGAGCGGAGGCTGCGGGTGGGAGTGTGTCTGTGGAGGAGGTCAGTCAAGTAGGAGGGGGCAGGTTATGGAGGCTTTGTAGGTCATGAGGAGGATACTGTACAGGATTCTCATGTGGGATGGGGAGCCAGTGGAGCTTCTGGAGGACGGGGGTGATGTGGTCACGGGTCCGGGAGGGGGTGAGAGTTCTGGATGTGTTGGAGTTTATTGATGAGTTTTGCGGGTGAGCCATAGAGGAGGCTGTTACAGGAGTCCAGACAGGAGGTGATGAAGGCATGGATGAGGGTTTCTGCAGCTGTGGAGGAGAGGGATGGACGGAGACGGGCGATGTTTTTAAGATGGAAGAAGGCCGTCTGGTGAGATGTTTAGTGTATTTGTCAAATGAGAGGGTTTGATCAAAGATGATGCCAAGATTCGGATGTGAGGGGAGGTGGAAACTGAGGAACCGTCGATGGTGAGATTATGGGTGGATTTGGTGAGTGTTTTTGGTCCAATGATGATGATTTCAGATTTTTCACATGTCAGTTTTAGGAAGTTTATTTGTAGCCAGGATTTAATCACAGAAAAAATAACGCAACAAAAATATTAACGCAGATTAATCGCGCTCCTAGATGCCGCTGACACCCCCCCCGTCGCACGAGGCTATGTGATTAATCGCGATGAATTAATCACAAAGCTTGTAATTAATTAGATATATTTTTTTAATTGCTTGACAGCCCTATTATTTATATAGCCCAATATCGCAAATTACTCATTTTCAGTGTTTACAGGCTATACATACGACCCCCTCTGTCCTTAGACCCTCTGTCCTTAAACCCTCTGTCCTTAGACCCTCTGTCCTTAGACCCTCTGTCCTTAGACTCTCTGTCTTTAGACCCTCTGTCCTTACACCCTCTGTCCTTAAACCCTCTGTCCTTAAACCCTCTGTCCTTAGACCCTCTATCCTTAGATCCTCTGTCCTTAGACCCTCTGTCCTTACACCCTCTGTCCTTAAACCCTCTGTGCTTAGACCCTCTGTCCTTAGACCCTCTGTCCTTAGACCCTCTGTCCTTAAACCCTTTGTCCTCAGACCCTCTGTCCTTGGACTTTCTGTCTTTAGACCCTTTGTCCTTAAACCCTCTGTCCTTAGACCCTCTGTCC
This sequence comes from Cottoperca gobio, assembly GCF_900634415.1. Taxonomy (NCBI): domain Eukaryota; kingdom Metazoa; phylum Chordata; class Actinopteri; order Perciformes; family Bovichtidae; genus Cottoperca; species Cottoperca gobio. The sequence continues at coordinate 130,269 of NW_021166931.1, read as the reverse complement.
TTAGACCCTCTGTCCTTAAACCCTCTGTCCTTAGACCCTCTGTCCTTAAACCCTCTGTCCTTAAACCCTCTGTCCTTAGATCCTCTGTCCTTAGACCCTCTGTCCTTACACCCTCTGTCCTTACACCCTCTGTCCTTACACCCTCTGTCCTTAGATCCTCTGTCCTTAGACCCTCTGTCCTTAGACCCTCTGTCCTTACACCCTCTGTCCTTAAACCCTCTGTCCTTAGACCCTCTGTCCTTACACCCTCTGTCCTTAGATCCTCTGTCCTTAGACCCTCTGTCCTTACACCCTCTGTCCTTACACCCTCTGTCCTTAGATCCTCTGTCCTTAGACCCTCTGTCCTTACACCCTCTGTCCTTACACCCTCTGTCCTTAGACCCTCTGTCCTCAGACCCTCTGTCCTTAGACTCTCTGTCTTTAGACCCTCTGTCCTTAAACCCTCTGTCCTTAGACCCTCTGTCCTTACACCCTCTGTCCTTAGATCCTCTGTCCTTAGACCCTCTGTCCTTAGACCCTCTGTCCTTACACCCTCTGTCCTTAGACCCTCTGTCCTTACACCCTCTGTCCTTAGATCCTCTGTCCTTAGACCCTCTGTCCTTACACCCTCTGTCCTTACACCCTCTGTCCTTAGACCCTCTGTCCTCAGACCCTCTGTCCTTAGACCCTCTGTCCTTAGACCCTCGCACTGCACAAGGAAAAACTTCCTAAAAGAAACCCCACAATTAAAGAATTAAAGAGGAAAATATTGTAAACCTCAGAGAGAGACTGAGGAGGGATCCCTCTCCCAGGACGGACACACATAGATGTCGTGTGTACAGGATAAACAATGTAGTAGAAATACAACATGATGTGACAGAAATTATGTTTTGATCGAAAAAGAAAAAGAAAGGATGGATCCAGGATAATGTCAAAAAGGCTTCTCCAAATAGATATATATATATATATGTAAAGTAACTCAAAGAAAATATCAAAGCAATAGTAAATGAAATGATGACACAACTAAACACTTTGTATACGTCTATAATGCATTATAAACATATAATCTGCTTATAGAACTGTACAAGCAAAATACCCAGAATGCTTTATAACAATAATCATTAATTAGACCCTCTGTCCTTAAACCCTCTGTCCTTAAACCCTCTGTCCTTAGATCCTCTGTCCTTAGACCCTCTGTCCTTACACCCTCTGTCCTTACACCCTCTGTCCTTAGACCCTCTGTCCTTACACCCTCTGTCCTTAGATCCTCTGTCCTTAGACCCTCTGTCCTTAGACCCTCTGTCCTTACACCCTCTGTCCTTAAACCCTCTGTCCTTAGACCCTCTGTCCTTACACCCTCTGTCCTTAGATCCTCTGTCCTTAGACCCTCTGTCCTTACACCCTCTGTCCTTACACCCTCTGTCCTTAGATCCTCTGTCCTTAGACCCTCTGTCCTTACACCCTCTGTCCTTACACCCTCTGTCCTTAGACCCTCTGTCCTCAGACCCTCTGTCCTTAGACTCTCTGTCTTTAGACCCTCTGTCCTTAAACCCTCTGTCCTTAGACCCTCTGTCCTTACACCCTCTGTCCTTAGATCCTCTGTCCTTAGACCCTCTGTCCTTAGACCCTCTGTCCTTACACCCTCTGTCCTTAGACCCTCTGTCCTTACACCCTCTGTCCTTAGATCCTCTGTCCTTAGACCCTCTGTCCTTAGACCCTCTGTCCTCAGACCCTCTGTCCTTAGACCCTCTGTCCTTAGACCCTCGCACTGCACAAGGAAAAACTTCCTAAAAGAAACCCCACAATTAAAGAATTAAAGAGGAAAATATTGTAAACCTCAGAGAGAGACTGAGGAGGGATCCCTCTCCCAGGACGGACACACATAGATGTCGTGTGTACAGGATAAACAATGTAGTAGAAATACAACATGATGTGACAGAAATTATGTTTTGATCGAAAAAGAAAAAGAAAGGATGGATCCAGGATAATGTCAAAAAGGCTTCTCCAAATAGATATATATATATATATATGTAAAGTAACTCAAAGAAAATATCAAAGCAATAGTAAATGAAATGATGACACAACTAAACACTTTGTATACGTCTATAATGCATTATAAACATATAATCTGCTTATAGAACTGTACAAGCAAAATACCCAGAATGCTTTATAACAATAATCATAACACATTTATATATATAATATAATATATATTTATTTATCAAGCATTTTATAACGTGTTATAAGGTATCGTAACACTTCAGAACTGCTCACTGATCATAATGTATTTTAATTCCTATAGTTGTAATACATTAGAACCTTTTTTATAATGCATTATAATCACGGATCATTTATATCTAGAATCATATGGCGCTTTAAACAGATAATGCATTTTGTAAAAAGCTAATGAAATTGAAAGGTTTCATGTAAATGTAATGCCAAATTAGTACAAAATAAAATATAAAAAGTCACTAAAAGTTCAAGTTTATTTTAAAACCTTCCCATGTGGACATGAAGCGAATAAATTAAATACCCTCTAAGAATGATATAAGTTTTATTTAAAGGGGGGGACTGATCAAAGGGGTTCAATAAAATAATATGAAATAAATCTTTCCTTTCCTTTTATGGCCCAAAATTGTTTGTAGTTTTAGTAGCTAACTACACAAAAAAAAGCTAAAAACTCAGTTAATCAGTTAAATCACAAAGCAAATATGAATAAACTTGAACTACCAGCAAACTACAGCTGAATGTAGTTAAACCCACGAGTTTAATGTAGTTCTTTACTCCCCAACACTGAAATACGAGTCTCCAAAGTTTGTGAAGAAAAGCTTCACTGTGTGGAAAGTTCCTCATTATTCAGTCTGCAGGAAAGAGGAAGAATATCAACGTGACACACGACAGCTGTGACCTCATCACTGAAGCTCTGAACAGTTTAACTTGTTGTGTCTTCGTGATTTCATCATATTGATATTTATTGAAGTAATCGAGCTACATTACTTTATTATTGTGATACTTACACAGGTAATTAATAATTGCATTGGAATACATTTTTAGAGTTACCCTCCCACCCCTGGTGAAAGGTTTGTTTATATTTTCGTCTAAACAATTACAAAGAATTAATTTGTGGGTTGTTATGAATGTTTGCACATCGCTGCAGAACATTTGTGCAAGAAAAACATTCAGACCTCGATTTCAGTTTGAACAACGATGGCGATTTATCAGCTCAGTAAATATTACCTGATGAGTTTATGTCTCAGTCTGTAGTTTCAAGTCTTCTTCACATGATGTTCATTTAGTAACTTCTGTCCCGTCAGTGTGAAACAGACGAAGCAGCGTCTGCTTTAGGGCGGGCCTACCTGTGCGGGGCTACCTGTGCTCATGTTTCATCTCACAACTTTAACTCTTTCACACTTTGTGTTTTCACTTCAAAGTTCAGGTCACATTTTGGCCTCAAAATGTTTGTTCAGCGTTCAGTTGTATTTAGCTCCAAAAACAAAGATGGCGGCAAATAAAAAACATGATGGTGGCAAAAAACACTTTCTCTGTCTGGAAAGGTTTTTGTTGTGTGGACTGGAAACATCACACTAGTGAGAAACATTTATTATGACAAACAACAAAAGTCAGAACAAAGAAACCAGCGAAAGGTTTTACCTTCAGTTTCTCTTCCTGCCTCCAGATGTTCTACGTCCTTCAGATGTTCTACGTCCTTCAGATGTTCTACGTCCTTCAGATGTTCTACGTCCTTCAGATGTTCTACGTCCTGCAGATGTTTTACGTCCTGCAGATGTTTTACGTTCTCCAGATGTTTTACGTTCTCCAGATGTTTTACGTTCTCCAGATGTTTTACGTTCTCCAGATGTTCTACGTTCTCCAGATGTTCTATGTCCTGCAGATGTTCTACGTTCTCCAGATGTTCTACGTCCTGCAGATGTTCTACGTCCTGCAGATGTGCTACGCCCTGCAGATGTTCTACGTCCTGCAGATGTTTTACGTTCTCCAGATATTCTACGTTCTCCAGATGTTCTACGTCCGGCAGATGTTCTCCAGATGTTCTCTGTCCTGAGGATGTTCTACGTTCTCCAGATGTTTACCTCATCAGTCAGAGTTTGCTGCTGCAAGTTAAACCTCAACAACGAACAGCTTTGGTCTCACTTTGAAGAATTCTCAGTTACAGTTTCAGCGTCTCACTAAAATCAGTTTTCTGTTGGATTCTGGAACATTCTGGAACATTCTCTCCGTTAAAGTTTGTTTGCATCTCCTTCAGTCCGTCTCTCCAGTCCGTTGAGAAATCCTCCTTCCTGTCTCTGTCACGTTTTTCTGAATCTTCCTTCCTCACTCAGATCTTCTTTCTGCAGGTTCAGCAGAATCAGTGACCTTTGACCTCTGGTATCAGTCTGTTCAGTGGACTTTGTTTCTGTGTGAATGACGATGAGAAGATAACAGAACCAGGCCACAGTTTACTTACAGAGAGAAAATTATATTAAACTGCCTTTGAATCTAATCACATTCATTATTAAATATTCAGGACATTAAATACACAAAGCCTCTTCACTTTGTCCGATAAGGATTTTAAGGGATTATTTTTCCTGAGTTTAGTAACAGTTACAACAAACTGATTCCTGAGGTAAGATAAAAACTAAAATGTTTACCAGCTGAAGTTGTGTTGAATGGAAACAATTCTGTAACAATAAAAACGTTGTTGCTAAGGATGATTGTGCAACACTTCACCAACTTTAAGGAAATGTTTAAGATGAAAACACAACATAAGGATTAAAAGTATTTAAGGCTTTACTCAACACTTTGTTTAATACTTACTTACCTATTCATTATCTAATTAAGGAGAGAAGGTTTAGATCCTGAGTCTGCTGTTTGAGTCAGTATTTGTAGAAAAGTGAAGACAGCTGATCAATAATTAACAGCAGCTGTGATTAGTGTCAATGATTGCAGGACGAGGCTGCGCTCCGACAAACATCAGAAGTCTACATTAGGAAAGAGGAAAACTTAATGTTCATGTTAACTCTCGGTGCATTTCTCTAAGTGTAACTTTACAGTAGAGAGAAACGTGTTTACAGTGGGGGGGGGGGGGGTTGTGTTATGTGTTATATAACTCTCCTGTGTTCATTATATTAAGGCTTAGGGGAGGGGTGTGGTCTCTTTGAGTGACAGGTGGGGGTCTCAGGTCGCTAGCTGCTAACATTAGAAATCAAATCAAATGAATTTATATAGCCCAATATCACAAAAGACACATTTGTCTCAGTGTTCTTTACAGACAGGATACGACACCCTCTGTCCTCAGACCCTCTGTCCTTAGACCCTCTGTCCTCAGACCCACGCATAGCACAAGGAAAAACTTCCTAAAAGAAACCCCACAATAAAAGGGGGAAAAATTGACGGACAGACGTGCAATAGATGTTGTGTGTACAGGATAAACAACAAAGTACAAATACAACATCCATGTGACAGAAATGATGTTGTGTTGAAAAAGAGAAAGTTTGGATGAATCCAGGAAAATGTCAAAAAGGCTTCCCGGTGTCCAGCAGGACCAGGGCAGCAGGCGCAGCCACGATTCATGATCCTGACGTAAACTTTATCAGTGGCAACCTGCAACATGAGACACAGAAACTCTGGGTATGATGCCCCGGATGATGAGTTAGTAACATACATTTACATAAATGCATACAGATAGAGAGAGAGAAGAAGAGAGGGAGGGAAGGAGAGCAGGGAGGTGTCCCCCGGCAGTCTAAGCCTATAGCAGCATAACTAGGGGCTGATCCAAGGCAAACCTGAGCCAGCCCTAACTATAAGCTTTATCAAAAAGGAAAGTCTTTAGCCTGCTCTTGAATGTGGAGAGGGTGTCTGCCTCCCGAACACAAACTGGAAGCTGGTTCCACTGGAGAGGAGCTTGATAGCTGAAGGCTCTGGCTCCCATTGTACTCTTAGAGACTCTAGGAACTACAAGTAACCCTGCAGTCTGGGAGCGCAATGCTCTAGTTGGTTTATAAGGTACTATTAGCTCTTTAAGATATGCTGGAGCCTGACCATTAATTGCTTTGTAAGTCAGGAGAAGGATTTTGAATTCTATTCTGTATTTTACCGGGAGCCAGTGCAGAGCAGCTAATACAGGAGTAATATGATCCTGTCTTAAGCGACTTTTTGGGACAACCTGATAACAATGAGTTGCAGTAATCCAGCCTTCAAGTAACAAATGCATGGACAAGTTTTTCTGAGACAGGATGTGTCTTATTTTTGCAATGTTACGTAGATGAAAGAAGGCAGTCCTTGAGATGTGTTTTATGTGGGAGTTAAAAGACAGACAGATATATGTGTATATATATACACATATATATATGCATACACATATATATATATATATATATATATATATATATATATATACACATATAAATATATATACACATACATCCATCAATCCATCGTCTACCGCTTATCTGGGGTCTGGTCACGGGGGCAGCAGCTCCAGTAAAGAACCCCAAACTTCCCTTCTCCAGACCACATCCGCCAGCTCCAACTGGGGGATCCCGAGGCGTTCTGGGTCTTCCCCGGGGTCTCTTCCCAGCTGGACGTGCCTGGAACACCTCCCTAGGGAGGCGGCCAGGTGGCATCCTTACTAGATGCCCGAACCACCTCAACTGGCTCTCTTTTCATCACAACGGTGTGGTAAAGCGAATGCAATACCGCACCCGTTGCTTACGATTCTCCGGTCAATCTCTCGTTCCATCGTGCCCTCACTCACGAACAAGACCCCAAGGTACTTGAACTCCTTCACTTGGGGTAAGGGCTCATTCCCTACCCGGAGTAGGCAATCCACCGAATTTCCTGAGCCATGGCCTCAGATTTTGAGGTGCTGATCCTCATCCCAACCACTTCACACTCTGCTGCGAACCGATCCAGTGACTGTTGAAGGTCACAGACCGATGATGCCATAAGGACCACATCATCTGCAAAGAGCAGCGATGAGATCCTCAGGTCACCGAACTGCAACCCCTCTCCTCCACGACTACGCCTCGATATCCTGTCCATGAAAATCACAAACAGGATTGGTGATAAAGCACAGTCCTGGCGAATGCCAACATTCACTCGGAACGAGTCTGACTTACTGCTGAGTATTGGGAAGGGATTGGATGGCCCTCATAAGTGACCTCCTCACCCCATACTCCCGCAGCAAGACAGCCCCTCAACACCCAAAGCCTTCAGCATTTCTGGACGGATCTCATCAACCCCTGCGACTTTGCCACTGTGGAGTTGTTTGACTACTACCTCAGTGACTTCCAACAGGGAAATTGACGAGGGTCCCCCATCAGCTTCCAGCTCTGCCTCTACCATAGAGGGAGTTCTTCAAAGTGCTCCTTCCACCTTCTCAGTCGAGGTCAGCAGGGTCCCACCCTTGCTGTACACAGTTTGGATGGTTCCCCGCTTCCCCCTCCTGAGGTTCCAGACGGTTTTCCAGAAGTACCTTGGTGCCGACCGAAAGCTTCTCCAAACTTCTCCCACACCCGCTGCTTTGCCTCTGCCACGTCCTTCGAGTCCGTCGGTACCCTGCAACTGTTTCCAGAGTCCTCCCGGATAACGTAACCCAGAAGGACTCCTTCTTCAGTCGAACGGCTTCCCTGACCACCGGGGTCCACCACGGTGTTCGAGGGTTACCGCCCCTTGAGGCACCTAAGACCTTGAGACCACAGCTCCTCACCGCAGCTTCAGCAATAGAGGTTTTGAACATTGCCCACTCAGGTTCAATGCCCCCCAACCTCCACAGGGATGTCTGAAAAGTTCTGCCAGAGGTGTGAGTTGAAGATCTCCCGGACAGGGTCTTCCTCCAGACGTTTGTTTTTTAGCCAAGACAAGCTTTAGCTTTAGCTTTAGCTTTAGCTTTAGCTTTAGCTTTAGCTAAGCTAGCCCTGCCAGGACTATGCGCAGTAGTTCACCTGCACTACCCGTTTAGGCTTACCAGGTCTGTCCAGAGTCTTCCCCCACCCCTTGATCCAACTCACCACCAGATGGTGATCAGTTGACAGCTCCGCCCCTCTCTTCATCCGAGTGTCCAAAACATGCGGCTTCAGATCAGATGATACGATCACAAAATCGATCATTGACTTTTGGTCTAGGGTGCTCTAGTACCATGTACACTTATGAGCATCCTTATGTTCGAACATAGTGTTTGTTATGGCCATTTAGATCAGGGAGGCCGTTCCTCCCAATCACACCTCTCCAGGTGTCTCCATTGTTTCCAACGTGTGTGCTAAAGTCTCCCAGCAAGACTACGGAGTCTCCTAGTGGAGCCCCCTGCAGTGTATATATATATATATATATATATATATATATATATATATATATACACACACACATATACACATATATATATATACACATTGACATTTTTAACACCTCACTGGAGACATGCCACGTGCCAGCATGCTTCAAGGCCTCCACCATCACCCCATCCCCAAAGAAACAAGGATCACAGGACTAAATGACTACAGACCCGTCGCCCTAACCTCTGTGGTAATGAAGTCCTTTGAGCGCTTTGTCCTGTCCCACCTCAAAACCATCACAGACCCACTCCTGGACCCCCTGCAGTTCGCCTACAGAGCCAACAGGTCTATAGACGATACTGTCAACATGGCACTCCACTTCATTCTCCAGCACCTGGATTCCGCAGGAACCTACGCCAGGATCCTGTTTGTGGACTTCAGCTCTGCCTTCAACACCATCATCCCAGCTTTGCTACAAGACAAGCTCTCCCAGCTGAGCGTGCCTGACTCCACCTGCAGGTGGATCACAGACTTCCTGTCTGACAGGAGACAGCACGTGAAGCTGGGGAAACATGTCTCTGACTTCAGGACCATCAGCACCGGATCCCCCCAAGGCTGCGTTCGTTCTCCTCTGCTCTTCTCCCTGTACACCAACAGCAGCACCTCCAGTCACCGGTCCGTCAAGCTCCTGAAGTTTGCGGACGACACCACCCTCATCGGACTCATCTCTGGCGGGGATGAGTCGGCCTACAGGTGGGAGATTGATCAACTGGTGACCTGGTGCAGTGTGAACCACTTGGAGCTCAACACTCTAAAGACAGTGGAGATGATAGTGGACTTCAGGAAGAGCCCAGCCACACCTCACCCAATCACCCTGTGTGACTCCCCTGTGGACACAGTGGAGTCCTTACGCTTCCTGGGCACCATCATCGCCCAGGACCTGTAGTGGGAACTGAACATCAAAAAGCACAGCAGAGGATGTAATTCCTGCGGCAGTTGAGGAAATTCAATCTGCCAAAGACGATAGTGCACTTCTACACTGCCATCATCGAGTCCATCCTCACCTCCTCCATCAACATCTGGTACGTTGCTGCCATTGACCGGGATAAGGTCAGCGTGTCATTCGCTCTGCGGAGAAGGTTATCAGCTGCAATCTGCCATCTCTCCAGGACCTGTATGCCTCCAGGACCTGCACGCCTCTAGGACCTGCACGCCTCTAGGACCTGCACGCCTCCAGGACCCGGAAGCGTGCAGGTAAGATTGCAGCAGACCCCTCCCACCCTGGACAAAGACTTTTTGAGTCACTTCCATCCGGCAGGAGGCTGCGGTCCATCAGGACCAAAACCTCTCGCCATAAAAACAGTTTCTTCCCCTCTGCTGTCGGCCTCATCAACAAAGCCAGACACCCCCACTGACTGTCTCTCCCTCCCCCCTCTACACGTTACATTAACGTACTGCTTATATTGTATATTGCACATTGTCTATAGTCTTTATTTTGTCCCTTCTGTCTATATATTGTATATATTGTTTTATAGTTTTTATATATTTGACGATTAGCATCTACGTACCACAGCAAATTCCTTGTACGGAAACTTACATGGCAATAAATATGATTCTGATTCATATATACACATATATACATATAAATATATATACACATATATATATATATATATATATATATATATATATATATATATATATATATATACATATTCAAAATATATATATTTATACAAAATATATATACATATACACTACATGTATGATGAATTTATTACCGGCATCACAACTGAGCCGCTCCACAGAGAAACTTTTCAAATGTATTTCCAGAGATTACAAAAGCAAAAGGTTTCAGTTTCTGAAAACTTCCAAAATAATCTTCTAGAGAAAAATAATCTCAACAAACTTTATTTCTCCTGCAGATCTTCACGTGCACAAAGAGGAATGTGAAATTCCCTTGAATGTGGAGAAACAAACGCTGAGCTTTACTGTTGTTTTCTTATCAGTCAGGATTTTATTACAGCAGGTGATTCACTGACAAACAGGGAGGGGGGGGGGGGGGGTTCAGCATGTGCAGGTCACTCTGCTTTGGTTCTTCTCACAGCTCCAGGTAACCTGTCCTGCAGCCTGAAACACAAACACTGTCTGTCAGGGTTTGAGCTGCACAATGTGCGCTGAGTCTAATAGAGAATATATAAACTCACTTGTGCAGCTTCTCCTCCACTCTGGACCGGATCAGCTCGATGTACCCGTCAATCTGTGTCTTTGTGATACAGTTATAACAACCTTTAATGTTTGTCTCCACATTGATGCAGGTTCTGTTAAAAATGTCATATTATTCTAAAGTACCTTTTTTTTCTGGTAAATCAGTGGCGTGGTGAAGAAAATGATGTCAGCTGGAAACAAAAGAAGAGTTTCAGTTTCTACAGATTTAAATCAATGAGTAAGCGAGAAGAAGTCCTACCGAGGATCAGGATGGTGACTCCATTAAAGATGGCTCCAACATACGTCATCATCCACATGACAGCAGCCAGCTGGTACATTTAGAGAGCATTTAGAGAACATCTGAATTTCTAGAGCAGTGGTCCCCAACCACTGGTCCGCGGACCGGTGCCAGTCATTTGGTACCGTGCCGCACAGAAAGCGGAAAGAGGTTTTACTTTGAAAAATCACCAGATACATCTGTCTGTGCGTCTGTGTCTCTTGACATGTCAAGACGCTCGTCTGTCACGTGATACTTGACTTCAAACATTAAGCCCACAAGCAACAATGAGGCTAAACAAACGTCTTTAAAGAGCTTTGAAAAGGGAAAAGACCCAATGAGGAGACATTTAAAGACAACATCAGGAGTCCTACTTAAAATACACGTTTATCGCTCCAGGTGATTCTCATGCGCCGCTCTGCACAATATACAGGCTCGCACATGAGGCAACGACGCCTTCAGAACTGCACCCGGCGTTAAAAGACGAGCCCTGGGAGTTGTTTTAAAGAAAGAAACATGAACAAGAAGGACATAAAGAATGACTGATGGCACCACATCAACACCTGCGAGTGCACGGAGAGCGTCATACTTAGTGACTCACCTGTCGCTAAGAGAAGAAACCTTTTACCTCTGGTGAAGACTTTATACCTCTATATTGGACCGGCTCGTTAGGGACAGAAGCTCCCACTAATTACTAATTCAGCTAATGGTTAGTTTATGCACTTTATATTTGTTTTTATGGCGGCCGTATCATTTTATTCCGTCATTCCGTCATTCCGTTAATCCGAGAGAGAGAGAGAGAGAGAGAGAGAGAGAGAGAGATGATAGATAGATAATAGATAAATAAATGATAGATAGATAGATAGATAGATAGATGATAGATAGATAGATAGATAGATAGATAGATAGATAGATAGATAGATAGATAGATAGATAGATAGGATAGATAGATAGATAGATAGATAGATAGATAAATGATAGATAGATAGATAGATAGATAGATAGATAGATAGATAGATAATGATAGATAGATAGATAGATAGATAGATAGATAGATAGATAGATAGATAGATAGATAGATAGATAGATAGATAGATAGATAGATAGATAGATAGATAGATAGATAGATAGATAGATAGATAGATAGATAGATAGATGATAGATAGATAGATAGATAGATAGATAGATAGATAGATAGATAGATAGATAGATAGATAGATAGATAGATAGATAGATAGATAGATAGATAGATAGATAGATAGATAGATAGATAGATAGATAGATAGATAGATAGATAGATAGATAGATAGATAGATAGATGATAGATAGATAGATAGATAGATAGATAGATAGATAGATAGATAGATAGATAGATAGATAGATAGATGATAGATAGATAGATAGATAGATAGATAGATGATAGATAGATAGATAGATAGATAGATAGATAGATAGATAGATAGATAGATAGATAGATAGATAGATAGATAGATGATAGATGATAGATAGATAGATAGATAGATAATAGATAGATAGATAGATGATAGATAAATAGATAGATAGATAGATAGATAGATAGATAGATAGATAGATAGATAGATAGATAGATAGATAGATAGATAGATAGATAGATAGATAGATAGATGATAGATAGATAGATAGATAGATAGATAGATAGATAGATGATAGATAGATAGATAGATAGATAGATAGATAGATAGATAGATAGATAGATAGATAGATAGATAGATAGATAGATAGATAGATAGATAGATAGATAGATAGATAGATAGATAGATAGATAGATAGATAGATAGATAGATAGATAGATAGATAGATAGATAGATAGATAGATAGATAGATAGATAGATAGATAGATAGATAGATAGATAGATAGATAGATAGATAGATAGATAGATAGATAGATAGATAGATAGATAGATAGATAGATAGATAGATAGATAATAGATAGATAGATAGTATAGATAGATGATAGATAGATAGATAGCTGATAGATAGATAAGTAGATAGATAGATGATAGTGATAGCCTAATAGCTAGATTAGATAGATGATAGATAATAGATTAGATAAGAAATAGATAGATAGATAGATAGATAGATAGATTAGATAGATAGATAGATAGATAGATAGATAGATGATAGATAGATAGATCGATAGATAGATAGATAGATAGATAGATAGGATAGATAGATAGATATATGATTTGATAGATAGATGATAGATAAGATAGTGGCTAGATAGATCGATAGATAGATAGATCGATAGATAGATAGATAGATAGATAGATAGATAGATAGATAGATAGATAATAGAAGCGATCGATCGATAGATAGCTCGATAGATAGATAGATCTGATAGCTAGAATAGATAGATAGATAGATAGATAGATAGGATAGATAGATAGATAGATCGATAGATAGATACTTTATTTATCCCGAGGGAAATTCAGGCATCCAGTAACTTAAAACATGACATACAACAATTACCCATCTACCCCCCCCCCCCCCCCCGCCATTACAAATGTACATTTCAAATAAGACTTAAAATAAAAAATTTAAGTAAAATTAAGTGATAAAGTGATAAGTGTTAGAAATACAATAAAACTGTTATAAATACGAAGTGAAAGTAAAAGTACAGGCTGTTGTGATTTTAAATTGAATTCTAGAGGACATCTGAAACATTTAGAGAACATTTATAACAGTAAGTCTGACCTTCAGTGAATCAACCAGATCCTCCACCAGCACCAGTCTCCTGGTTTGACTGCTGAACCAGTTCAGATGGATCAGACTCTGATCAGCCAGCAGACGGACCGACTCGCAGGACACAGAGATATCCCTCTGAAGCTGGGACCTGGGGGGAGAGAGGAGTTTAGGGGGGGAGGAGATGGAGGGAGGAAGAGGATGAATGATGTGGATAAGGAGGGAGGGGGATGAAGGAGGAGGGAAGAGGTGGAGGATGGAGGTGGTTCATACTTCAGTTGTTACCTGAATGGATGACCTTCTTCTGATTTCTGGACGGCCTGAAGGACTGATTTATAAACTCTGCAGACAGGAAGCACACACACACACACACACACACACACACACATACACACACAGCTAACTCAGGTTTGTGTGTTAGTGTGTGTATGTGGCAGCAGGAGCTGCTCTGATTGGTCCTCACCTGAAGGTGATGGTGACACAGAGGCAGGTGAGCAGCAGGTAGGACACCACGCTGATGACAGACAGTGTTGCCACGGACACGAGGATCAGCAGCGACACGCCGAATGCCACCGCCGACTTCTTCGGTTCTTTCCAGTGACCGAGCTGTAAGGCTGCGGAGAGACGCCAAGACTCAAGACTCATGAATACGTTTTTCTGTCATCAGCACCACAGTTGTTTGTAACTAAAGGTCCCGGCTCCTTCAACAACATACTTAAGACATAAAAATAAATAAAACAAGAAACATAAAAGTAAAATGCAGGAATAAGAATGTATGTAGATTAAATACTGTACAGTTGAATAAATACTTCATTACTGTATTGAAATCACATAATATAATAAATTATTCCTGAGATTTTCTGAAACACATTTGGTGACAATTGCTCAAAATTTGTAGAAGTAGCAAAAAGAATAACGTAGCATTCAGCAACACAAAACATGATGGCGACTGACGAGTAAATGAGATCAGACATGTGATTCAATCCAAAGTAGACAGTCGAGTTTAAAAGAAGCTCATTTTAAAGCTGATAGACGATCCTTCCCTGCAGAACAAGTAGGACCGAATCTTTCTTTCAGGACGCAGAGGATGTCAGAAGTGTGTTTCAGATTATAGAGTTTGTATATTTGCACTAATGTAAACATTACTGAAGCTTCTTCTATTGTTTGCTTCAGAGACCTCGAGTGTTTAATCCTCCTGAGATCCAGTGAGAGAAACCTGGTCAGGTCATGTGCTTCATCGTAAAGCAGCTCACAATAATAACTTTCAGCTGAGCAGCTCAGATAACAATGAAGCTTTGTGACGCAGCTCGACTGTTCCAGACGTTTCTGTTGGATTCAGAAACATCAAGTTTGATAGTCGGAGCTGCACAATATGTTGGTTTTATCATCATTGCAATGTCCTGCGGTTCTGCAGAGCGTCAACTCGTGCAAAGAGCTTCAGTAGAAAACTTTCAAATGTAAATGTTCAATTTATCCAACAAAAATTTGTTGCATTTTAGCAGAACTGAGTAACTTTAGTATCGGTGCCTGCAGGGAGACACGGCTGGTGTGTGGCTGCGAGCTGCATCATGTGACTTTACAAACCATGTGGAACAAGTTTCCTCTGAGGAAAAGTGTAAAGGTGCGAAAGCTGTGATGTGATCGGCCATGACAGTTAGGCTGTAATGCATCAACTATAATAAAATAGCCTGACCACCGTTAGGAAAATATGTAATATGCAAGAATGTTGTTGAATATCGTGCAGTAACTATATTTCTCGCGATAGATAACCAGATATTAAAGTTAGTCTGACTTTCTGTTGCTAAAATACAACAAATTGCTTGTATTAAAACAATTAAAGACTATTATTTAACTTAATTATATCTGAGCTGTATATATAGACATTATTATTATTAATGTAACTGCTTAAACACAAAATTTATGTTTTAAATAGTCCCTCAAACACTAAACACTGCATCTTTAAACGCAATCTGTAGTGTTCTGCCAGCAGCGGTCTCTAGATGAAAACAATAGTAAAGGTTTGGTGCAGTGGTGCATCATGGGAGTTCTTCTCTCCTCTGATTCAAAGGTTCCTCCTGCACGCTGTTCGGCTGCTGCTAACGTTTGTCAGCTCGTTTCTGTGAGAACTTAAGATCCAGACGTTCAGGACTAAAATCCTTCATCCTTCAAATATAGAGTTAAAAACACCAGGATGTAGAAAGTGTCTTAAAACTGGATAAACAGTCAGTTTATGAAGCTTCTGGCTACAAACACAACGCTGACGCAGCTCAAAGTGGAGACGACGCCATGACAGGAGAGAGAGGAAACGTTACCTTCAGGGACATTACACATGTCTCTGTCTCACTACATATACAACACAGGACTGATGACACCATGACAGGAGAGAGAGGAAACGTTACCTTCAGGGACATTACACATTTCTCTGTCTCACTACATATACAACACAGGACTGATGACACCATGACAGGAGAGAGAGGAAATGTTACCTTCAGGGACATTACACATTTCTCTGTCTCACTACATATACAACACAGGACTGATGACACCATGACAGGAGAGAGAGAGGAAACGTTACCTTCAGGAACATTACACATTTCTCTGTCTCACTACATATACACCACAGGACTGATGACACCATGACAGGAGAGAGAGGAAACGTTACCTTCAGGAACATTACACATTTCTCTGTCTCACTACATATACACCACAGGACTGATGACACCATGACAGGAGAGAGGAAACGTTACCTTCAGGGACATTACACATTTCTCTGTCTCACTACATATAGAACACAGGACTGATGACGCCATGACAGGAGAGAGAGGAAACGTTACCTTCAGGAACATTACACATGTCTCTGTCTCACTACATATACAACACAGGACTGATGACACCATGACAGGAGAGAGAGAGGAAACGTTACCTTCAGGAACATTACACATTTCTCTGTCTCACTACATATACACCACAGGACTGATGACACCATGACAGGAGAGAGAGGAAACGTTACCTTCAGGAACATTACACATTTCTCTGTCTCACTACATATACAACACAGGACTGATGACACCATGACAGGAGAGAGGAAACGTTACCTTCAGGAACATTACACATGTCTCTGTCTCACTACATATACAACACAGGGAGTTATTAAAAATATTTTAATGCAGAAATATTACAAGTTTAAATAAACTTCAGCCAATCAGCTGCTGCACTCACTGATCAGCTGTTCTGGAGCTTTCCACAGAATCACATGCTGAGCAGGAGCAAGTGCTCAGATGTTTTATTGCAGTACAAATACGAATACCAGTGAATACCAGTGAATACCAGTGAATAACAGTGAATACCAGTGAATAACAGTGAATATCAGTGAATAACAGTGAATACCAGTGAATACCAGTGAATACCAGTGAATAACAGTGAATAACTACAGTAAACATTCAAACATTCAAAAAGTAAAAGTACAGAAGTTTCAGCATCAAAACATAAAAGCACCAAAAGTCATTCTGCAGAATATATATATTATAATTACTGTTCATCACTTTAAATAGCTCATTTTAATGACTTTATATACTTCAGAGTAGTTTATAATACATCGTTGAATTCTTTACTATATTTTGTATTATGAATCTTATGAATCTGAATCTGAAGCTTTTAGTTCAGTAAACAAGTTCAATATTTCTCTCAACAGTAAAAGAAGCAGAAGATCAACTCAAAGCTCTTTCAGTACTTCAGGTGTTGAACAGGTGGATCTTACCTGAGCGTGTGAGGTCCCTGAGCGAGGAAGACGAGCAGTTGTTGGATGATGATGATGAAGAGTCCGAGCAGCTGCTGGTTGAGTCGGCCATCTTCTCCTTCTCTTCTGTGTGCAGGGCTGAAGTTTCTCTGCAGGTTTGAAGTGCTGTCTGAGCGACCTCTGACGTCATCACAAGGGGCGGGGCTTACATGGAGGGGCATGTCTGCGGTTCTAACTTTAAAGGGACAGTTCACCCCGAATCAAACATGTTTCTCTCACCTGTAGTCAGGATGTACACGTGTCAAGTCAACAGGACTCCAGCTGAAGATGATCAGCAGTGTCACAAGTCTTTCTACCGTGCAGCTGCAAGAAAGGATCACTTTTCTAAGATTATCACAGAGAATGTTGGAAATTCTAGAATACTATTCTCGACTATTAACCAACTACTGAACACCGCCCCCACCCCTCCGCAGTCCTCTGCATCAAAGTGTGAAGAACTCACATTGTTCCTCAATAATAAAATAACTTCAATCAGAGCCAGCATCACTTATAATGCAGACACAGAGAACATCTGCAAACATTGTGATGTAACCATGGGAACATTCACCTGTATCACATTAACTGAGCTTCATGAAACTGTGATGGAATGTAACTCCTCCACCTCTTGTGTTGACCCGATACCTACAGCATTCTTTAAGCGGATATTCGACAGCATTTCAAGTCACGTCCTAAATATTATAAACACGTCTCTTCTAACGGGCATCTTCCCAGACGTCTTCAAAACAGCCGTTGTAAACCCTTGCTAAAGAAACCTAACCTAGACAGTAATACGCTGACCAACTACAGGCCAATATCTAACCTTCCAAATGGTAATAAAGGGTAATAAAGGTCAGTAAAGGTGAATAAAGGTGTTTAAAAGGTAATAAAGGTAAGTAAAGGTGAATAAAGGTGAATAAAGGGTAATAAAGGGTAATAAAGGTAAGTAAAGGTGAATAAAGGTGAATAAAGGGTAATAAAGGTAAGTAAAGGTGAATAAAGGGTAATAAAGGTAAGTAAAGTGAATAAAGGTGAATAAAAGGTAATAAAGGGTAATAAAGGTAAGTAAAGGTGAATAAAGGGTAATAAAGGTAAGTAAAGGGTAATAAAGGGTAATAAAGGGTAATAACGGGTAATAAAGGTAAGTAAAGGGTAATAAAGGGTAATAAAGGTAAGTAAAGATGAATAAAGGTGAATAAAGGTGAATAAAGGGTAATAAAGGTAAGTAAAGGGTAATAAAGGTGAATAAAGGGTAATAAAGGGTAATAAAGGTAAGTAAAGGTGAATAAAGGTGAATAAAGGGTAATAAAGGTAAGTAAAGGTGAATAAAGGTGACTAAGGTGAATAAAGGGTAATAAAGGTGAATAAAGGTGAATATAGGGTAATAAAGGTGAATAAAGGGTAATAAGGTGAATAAAGGGTAATAAGGTGAATAAAGGGTAATAAAGGGTAATAAGGTGAATAAAGGGGAATAAAGGTGAATAAAGGGTAATAAGGTGAATAAAGGGTAATAAGGTGAATAAAGGTGAATAAAGGTGAATAAAGGGTGAATAAAGGGTAATAAGGGGAATAAAGGGTGAATAAAGGGTAATAAGGTGAATAAAGGGTAATAAGGTGAATAAAGGGTAATAAAGGTGAATAAAGGGTAATAAGGTGAATAAAGGGTAATAAAGGGTAATAAGGTGAATAAAGGGTAATAAAGGGTAATAAGGTGAATAAAGGGTAATAAAGGTGAATAAAGGGTAATAAAGGGTAATAAAGGTGAATAAAGGGTAATAAGGTGAATAAAGGTGAATAAAGGGTAATAAAAGGTAATAAAGGTGAATATAGGGTAATAAGGTGAATAAAGGGTAATAAAGGTGAATAAAGGTGAATAAAGGGTAATAAGGTGAACAAAGGATAATTAAGGTGAATAAAGGTGAATATAGGGTAATAAAGGTGAAGAAAGGTGAATAAAGGGTAATAAAGGTGAATAAGGTGAATATAGGTGAATAAAGGGTAATAAGGTGAATAAAGGGTAATAAAGGGTAATAAAGGTGAATATAGGGTAATAAAGGTGATTAAAGGTGAATAAAGTGTAATAAGGTGAACAAAGGGTAATAAAGGTGAATATAGGGTAATAAAGGTGAAGAAAGGTGAATAAAGGGTAATAAAGGTGAATAAGGTGAATATAGGTGAATAAAGGGTAATAAGGTGAATAAAGGTGAATAAAGGGTAATAAAGGTGAATAAGGTGAATATAGGTGAATAAAGGGTAATAAGGTGAATAAAGGTGAATAAGGTGAATCAAGGGTAATAAAGGGTAATAAAGGTGAATAAAGGGTAATAAGGTGAATAAAGGGTAATAAAGGTGAATATAGGGTAATAAGGGGAATAAAGGTGAATAAAGGTGAATAAAGGGTAATAAAGGTGAATATAGGGTAATAAGGTGAATAAACGGTAATAAAGGTGAATAAAGGTGAATAAGGGTAATAAAGGTGAATATAGGGTAATAAAGGTGAATGAAGGGTAATAATGTGAATAAAGGGTAATAAAGGTGAATAAAGGGTAATAAAGGGTAATAAGGTGAATAAAGGGTAATAAAGGTGAATAAAGGGTAATAAGGTGAATAAAGGGTAATAAAGGTGAATAAAGGGTAATAAAGGTGAACAAAGGGTAATAAGGTGAATAAAGGGTAATAAAGGTGAATAAAGGGTAATAAAGGTGAATATAGGGTAATAAAGGTGAAGAAAGGTGAAGAAAGGGTAATAAAGGTGAATATAGGTGAATAAAGGGTAATAAGGTTAATAAAGGTGAATAAAGGGTAATAAGGTGAATTAAGGGAAATAAAGGTGAATAAAGGGTAATAAAGGTGAATAAAGGGTAATAAGGTGAATAAAGGGTAATAAAGGTGAATATAGGGTAATAAGGGGAATAAAGGGGAATAAAGGTGAATAAAGGGTAATAAAGGTGACTATAGGGTAATAAGGTGAATAAACGGTAATAAAGGTGAATAAAGGTGAATAAGGGTAATAAAGGTGAATATAGGGTAATAAAGGTGAATGAAGGGTAATAATGTGAATAAAGGGTAATAAAGGGTAATAAAGGTGAATAAAGGGTAATAAGGTGAATAAAGGGTAATAAAGGGTAATAAAGGTGAATAAAGGTAATAAGGTGAATAAAGGGTAATAAAGGTGAACAAAGGGTAATAAGGTGAATAAAGGGTAATAAAGGTGAATAAAGGGTAATAAAGGTGAATATAGGGTAATAAAGGTGAATAAAGGGTAATAAAGGTGAATAAAGGTGAATATAGGGTAAGAAAGGTGAAGAAAGGTGAATAAAGGGTAATAAAGGTGAATATAGGTGAATAAAGGGTAATAAGGTTAATAAAGGTGAATAAGGTGAATTAAGGGAAATAAAGGTGAATATAGGGTAATAAGGGGAATAAAGGGTAATAAAGGTGAATATAGGGTAATAAAGGTGAATAAAGGGTAATAAAGGTGAATAAAGGTGAATATAGGGTAATAAAGGTGAAGAAAGGTGAAGAAAGGTGAATAAAGGGTAATAAAGGTGAATATAGGTGAATAAAGGGTAATAAGGTTAATAAAGGTGAATAAAGGGTAATAAGGTGAATTAAGGGAAATAAAGGTGAATAAAGGGTAATAAAGGTGAATAAAGGTGAATATAGGTGAATAAAGGGTAATAAGGTGAATAAAGGGTAATAAAGGTGAATATAGGGTAATAAGGGGAATAAAGGGGAATAAAGGTGAATAAAGGGTAATAAAGGTGACTATAGGGTAATAAGGTGAATAAACGGTAATAAAGGTGAATAAAGGTGAATAAGGGTAATAAAGGTGAATATAGGTGAATAAAGGGTAATAAGGTTAATAAAGGTGAATAAAGGGTAATAAGGTGAATTAAGGGAAATAAAGGTGAATAAAGGGTAATAAAGGTGAATAAAGGTGAATATAGGTGAATAAAGGGTAATAAGGTGAATAAAGGGTAATAAAGGTGAATATAGGGTAATAAGGGGAATAAAGGGGAATAAAGGTGAATAAAGGGTAATAAAGGTGACTATAGGGTAATAAGGTGAATAAACGGTAATAAAGGTGAATAAAGGTGAATAAGGGTAATAAAGGTGAATATAGGGTAATAAAGGTGAATGAAGGGTAATAATGTGAATAAAGGGTAATAAAGGGTAATAAAGGTGAATAAAGGGTAATAAAGGGTAATAAGGTGAATAAAGGGTAATAAAGGGTAATAAAGGTGAATAAAGGGTAATAAGGTGAATAAAGGGTAATAAAGGGTAATAAAGGTGAACAAAGGGTAATAAGGTGAATAAAGGGTAATAAAGGTGAATAAAGGGTAATAAAGGTGAATATAGGGTAATAAAGGTGAATAAAGGGTAATAAAGGTGAATAAAGGTGAATATAGGGTAATAAAGGTGAAGAAAGGTGAAGAAAGGTGAATAAAGGGTAATAAAGGTGAATATAGGTGAATAAAGGGTAATAAGGTTAATAAAGGTGAATAAAGGGTAATAAGGTGAATTAAGGGAAATAAAGGTGAATATAGGGTAATAAGGGGAATAAAGGGGAATAAAGGTGAATAAAGGGTAATAAAGGTGAATATAGGGTAATAAGGTGAATAAACGGTAATAAAGGTGAATAAAGGTGAATAAGGGTAATAAAGGTGAATATAGGGTAATAAAGGTGAATGAAGGGTAATGTGAATAAAGGGTAATAAAGGGTAATAAAGGTGAATAAAGGGTAATAAAGGGTAATAAAGGTGAATAAAGGGTAATAAGGTGAATAAAGGGTAATAAAGGGTAATAAAGGGTAATAAAGGTGAACAAAGGGTAATAAGGTGAATAAAGGGTAATAAAGGTGAATAAAGGGTAATAAAGGTGAATATAGGGTAATAAAGGTGAATAAAGGTGAATATAGGGTAATAAAGGTGAAGAAAGGTGAATAAAGGGTAATAAAGGTGAATATAGGTGAATAAAGGGTAATAAGGTTAATAAAGGTGAATAAAGGGTAATAAGGTGAATTAAGGGAAATAAAGGTGAATAAAGGTGAATATAGGTGAATAAAGGGTAATAAGGTGAATTAAGGGAAATAAAGGTGAATAAAGGGTAATAAAGGTGAATAAGGTGAATAAAGGTGAATAAAGGGAAATACAGGTGAATAAAGGGTAATAAGGTGAATAAAGGGTAATAAAGGTGAATAAAGGGTAATAAAGGTGAATAAAGGTGAATAAAGGGTAATAAAAGTGAATAAAGGTGAATAAAGTGTAATAAGGTGAATAAAGGGTATTAAAGGTGAATATAGGGTAATAAGGGGAATAAAGGGGAATAAAGGTGAATAAAGGGTAATAAAGGTGAATATAGGGTAATAAGGTGAATAAACGGTAATAAAGGTGAATAAAGGTGAATAAGGGTAATAAAGGTGAATATAGGGTAATAAAGGTGAATGAAGGGTAATAATGTGAATAAAGGGTAATAAGGGTAATAAAGGTGAATAAAGGGTAATAAAGGGTAATAAAGGTGAATAAAGGGTAATAAGGTGAATAAAGGGTAATAAAGGGTAATAAAGGTGAATAAAGGGTAATAAGGTGAACAAAGGGTAATAAGGTGAATAAAGGGTAATAAAGGTGAATATAGGGTAATAAAGGTGAATATAGGGTAATAAAGGTGAATAAAGGTGAATATAGGGTAATAAAGGTGAAGAAAGGTGAAGAAAGGTGAATAAAGGGTAATAAAGGTGAATATAGGTGAATAAAGGGTAATAAGGTTAATAAAGGTGAATAAAGGGTAATAAGGTGAATTAAGGGAAATAAAGGTGAATAAAGGGTAATAAAGGTGAATAAAGGTGAATATAGGTGAATAAAGGGTAATAAGGTGAATTAAGGGAAATAAAGGTGAATAAAGGGTAATAAAGGTGAATAAGGTGAATAAAGGTGAATAAAGGGAAATACAGGTGAATAAAGGGTAATAAGGTGAATAAAGGGTAATAAAGGTGAATAAAGGGTAATAAAGGTGAATAAAGGTGAATAAAGGGTAATAAAAGTGAATAAAGGTGAATAAAGTGTAATAAGGTGAATAAAGGGTATTAAAGGTGAATATAGGGTAATAAAGGTGAAGAAAGGTGAATAAAGGGTAATAAAGGGTAATAAGGTGAATAAAGGTGAATATAGGGTAATAAGGTGAATAAAGGTGAATAAAGGGAAATAAAGGTGAATAAGGTGAATATAGGGTAATAAAGGTGAATAAGGTGAATAAAGGTGAATAAAGGGTAATAAGGTGAATAAAGGTGAATAAAGGGTAATAAGGTGAATTAAGGGAAATAAAGGTGAATAAGGTGAATAAAGGATAATAAAGGTGAATAAAGGTGAATATAGGTGAATAAAGGGTAATAAGGTGAATAAAGGTGAATAAAGGGTAATAAGGTGAATTAAGGGAAATAAGGTGAATAAAGGTGAATAAAGGGTAATAAGGTGAATTAAGGGAAATAAAGGTGAATAAGGTGAATAAAGGTGAATAAAGGTTCCGATACAAAACGTTTCCAATTGAACATTCAGTCCGTTTATTTCATTCATTTCAGTCCAATCAGCTTTTCAATCAGCGAACAAACATTCAGAAACACAATAACTTAGCTTTTGGAGTAAACGCTACCTTGGCCTACCTGTGTATGTGTGTCTGGGTGTGTGTGTGGTCAAAAACAGTTTACCTTCCGGCGGAACACTACCGTCAACAAACATTTTTTCCTACTTATAGCAGGAGTGCTAATTGGCTCCTACAATAATACATATAATAATAATAATAATAATAATAATAATAATAATGAATATTATGATAGTAATAATAATAATAATAAAAATGTTTATATTGACATTATCTGATCCTCACAGGCTGCTTCCTGTTGTTGTCAATCCAGTCTGTCACCAGCAGAGGGAGACACACACACACAGTGTGTTTTTCTCAGGTCCTTTAAGTGTCAATGCTTCACTCCTGAACCCCCCCCCCTCACCTGCCATGAGGAACAGTAGTCCGGAGACGTGCTGCGTCAGACTCTCCTCCCAGTAGAAGCCGACTGACGCCACGATGCTCCCACACAGCAGCACGGCGGCCGCCATGCCGAGGAAGCCAGCCGTGATGCGCCGCAGGTCTACAGACACACACACACTGTACTAGGGAGGATACACACAGACACACTGTACTGTGCTATACTAGTGAGTGTATATATATACTAAACGCCTCCAAAATGCATTTTCTAATGACATAGAAGCTCTGGATGGCATTAATTTGGCCTCCAGCACCACCGTAAGGAATCTTGGCGTCATCTTTGATCAGGATCTGTCTTTTAACTCCCACATAAAACAAATCTCAAGGACTGCCTTCTTTCATCTACGTAACATTGCAAAAATAAGACACATCCTGTCTCAAAATGATGCAGAAAAACTAGTCCATGCATTTGTTACTTCAAGGCTGGATTACTGCAACTCATTGTTATCAGGTTGTCCCAAAAAGTTGCTTAAGACTCTTCAGTTGATCCAAAATGCAGCGGCACGTATATTGACAAGAACAAGGAAACGGGATCATATTACACTTGTATTAGCTTATTAATTAATAATTATCTTATTATTAGTTATCGGGCGGTGGAAGGAGCACTTTGAGGAACTCCTGAATCCGACTAACACGCCCTCTATGGTAGAGACAGAGCTGGAAGCTGATGGGGGATCATCGTCAATTTCCCTGATGGAAGTCACTGAGGTAGTCAAACAACTCCACAGTGGCAAAGCCGCAGGGGTTGATGAGATCCGTCCAGAAATGCTGAAGGCTTTGGGTGTTGAGGGGCTGTCTTGGTTGACACGCCTCGTCAACATTGCGTGGAAGTCTAGGACAGTGCCTAGGGGGTGGCAGACCAGGGTGGTGGTTCCCCTATTTAAAAAGGGGGACCAGAGAGTGTGTGCCAACTACAAGGGTATCACACTTCTCAGCCTCCCTGGTAAAGTCTACTCCAAGGTACTGGAAAAGAGGGTTCGGCTGGTAGTCGAACCTCTGATTGAAGAGGAACAATGCGGATTCCGTCCTGGTCGTAGAACAACAGACCAACTCTTTACTCTTGCAAGGATCCTGGAGGGGGCCTGGGAGTACGCCCATCCGGTCTACATGTGTTTTGTGGATCTGGAGAAGGCGTATGACCGGGTCCCCCGGGTGATACTGTGGGAGGTGCTGCGGGAGTATGGGGTGAGGGGGTCACTTTTGAGGGCCATCCAATCCCTGTACGCCCAAAGCGAGAGTTGTGTCTGGATACTCGGCAGTAAGTCGGACTCGTTTCCAGTGAATGTTGGCCTTCGCCAGGACTGCGCTTTATCACCAATCCTGTTCGTGATTTTTATGGATAGGATATCGAGGCGTAGTCGTGGAGGAGAGGGGTTGCAGTTCGGTGACCTGAGGATCTCATCGCTGCTCTTTGCAGATGATGTAGTCCTTATGGTCCAGATCATCGGTCTGTGACCTTCAACAGTCACTGGATCGGTTCGCAGCCGAGTGTGAAGCGGTTGGGATGAGGATCAGCACCTCAAAATCTGAGGCCATGGCTCTCAGCAGGAAACCGGTGGATTGCCTACTCCGTGTAGGGAATCAGCCATTACCCCAAGTGAAGGAGTTCAAGTACCTCGGGGTCTTGTTCGTGAGTGAGGGGACGATGGAGCGAGAGATTGGCCGGCGGTATTACAGTCACTTTACCGCACCGTTGTGATGAAAAGAGAGCTGAGCCAGAAGGCAAAGCTCTCAATATACCGGTCGATCTTCGTTCCTACCTTCACCTATGGTCATGAAGGCTGGGTCATGACCGAAAGAACGAGATCATGGGTAGAAGCGGCCGAAATGGGTTTTCTCAGATGGGTGGCTGGCGTCTCCCTTAGAGATAGGGTGAGAAGCTCAGCCATCCGTGGGAGACTCGGAGTAGAGCCGCTGCTCCTTTACGTTGAAAGGAGCCAGTTGAGGTGGTTCGGACATCTAGTAAGGATGCCACCTGGGCGCCTCCCTAGGGAGGTGTTCCAGGCACGTCCAGCTGGGAGGAGACCCCGGGGAAGACCCAGGACTCGGTGGAGAGATTATATCTCCTCACTGGGAACGCCTCAGGATCCCCCATTCGGAGCTGGAGGATGTGGCCCGGAGAAGGGAAGATTGGGGTTCCTTACTGGAGCTGCTGCCCCCGCGACCCGATCCCGGATAAGCAGTAGACGATGGATGGATGGATGGATAGCTGCTCTGCACTGGCTCCCGGTAAAATACAGAATAGAATTCAAAATCCTTCTCCTGACTTACAAAGCAATTAATGGTCAGGCTCCAGCATATCTTAAAGATCTCATAGTACCTTATAAACCAACTAGAGCATTGCACTTCCAGACCACAAGGTTACTTGTAGTTCCTAGAGTCTCTAAGAGTACAATGAGAGCCAGAGCCTTCAGCTATCAAGCTCCTCTCCAGTGGAACCAGCTTCCAGTTTGTGTTCGGGAGGCAGACACACTCTCCACATTTAAGAGTAGGCTAAAGACTTTCCTTTTTGATAAAGCTTATAGTTAGGGCTGGCTCAGGTTTGCCTTGGATCAGCCCCTAGTTATGCTGCTATAGGCTTAGACTGCCGGAGGACACCTCCCTGCTCTCTTCCTTCTCTTCCTCTCTCCTCCCCTCCCTCTCTTCTCCTGCTGCCCTGGTCCTGCTGGACACCGGGAAGCCTTTTTGACATTTTCCTGGATTCATCCATACTTTCTCTTTTTCAACACAAAATCATTTCTGTCAAATGTTGTATTTTTACTATGTTGTTTATCCTGTACACACGACATCTATTGCACGTCTGTCCGTCCTGGGAGAGGGATCCCTCCTCTGTCTCTCCCTGAGGTTTCTAATATGTTCCCCCTTTAATTATGGGGTTTCTTTTAGGAAGTTTTTCCTTGTGCGATGCGAGGGTCTGAGGACAGAGGGTCTAATGACAGAGGGTCTGAGGACAGAGGGTGTTGTAACCTGTACAGTCTGTAAACACTGAGACAAATGTATAATTTGTGATATTGGGCTATATAAATACATTTGATTTGATATACTATACTGTGTATGCATATATGTATATATATACTGTATATATGTATATACTGTATGTGTGTATATATGTATATACTGTGTGTGTATATGTGTGTGTATCTGTATATACTATATGTGTATATATATATATATATATATATATATTTATATATGCACATATATATATGTATATGTACTCACGCAGCAGGTGCCACTCGTCCTGCTGGATGGTCCTGGTCAGGTTCAGAGGGATGTTCCTCAGTCTGATTGGCTGAGAGAAGTGGTACTTCACAGCTGTGCAGCGATCTGCGATACCTGCAGGGAGACAGGTGACCATCAGAACTACTGCATACTTTCCAGGTGCATGATGGGAGATGTAGGAGTTTTTGGCCGGTCTCCAGATTTCCCATGAGACACAGTGAAGCAGTGTAATAATGAAACACACACCCAATGTTTACGCATGTGTCCCTGTAGGGAGAGCAGCTCACACTGAATATAGAAGTTCAGATGACAAAAACATTTGACCTAGATTCTAGTTCAACAGCAGCAGAGGGCTTTATTATAAATATAGAAGACGTCTAGTGGTCTGGTGGTTGGGCTTCCAAACAGAACACCAGAAGGTTTTGAGTTCAACTCCAGAGCTGCACCATTGAGCACTGTGTTGTGAGTTACCGAGAGTCTTGATAAGAGTCTGCTGAATGCATGTAATGTAATGTAATGACAGCTCGGGGTCCAGTCTAATGATTTGTAACATCATGTAGTCTGATTACAGCTCCTCTCCAACACTTTGACCTCCAGGGCTCGGCTCGCTGCCAGGGGCTGCGGAGGAATAAACTGCAGACGTCACGATGACCGGTGGGCTTTAAACCTGCACCAGTCCATCTTCTATATATATATATATATATATACATGTATATATATACATGTATATGTATATATATATACATATATATACACAGTAAGATAAAGTATTTTCTTAAGTAATTAAGAACTTTAATGCAAAATAAACCGTTTTCAGTTATACTGGAATACAAAGTAATCAGATCACAATAGTTGGATTTAACTGATCGTTGTTGTGGATTTATGATTCATCACGATATGAGACGTTAATTTATCGTATTCAAATATTGAACTAATGACAGCTAATGTACCTCAATACTACTCAGACTACAGACAGCAGTACAAAGTGTAGTACAGCAGTACAGTGTAGTACACACTAGTACACAGTGTAGTACAGCAGTACACAGTGTTGTACAGTAGTATGGCGT
Source organism: Cottoperca gobio (assembly GCF_900634415.1). NCBI lineage: Eukaryota > Metazoa > Chordata > Actinopteri > Perciformes > Bovichtidae > Cottoperca > Cottoperca gobio. The sequence goes on along the minus strand of NW_021166931.1, from coordinate 101,715 downwards.
TGTACAAACTAGTACACAGTGTAGTAGAGCAGTACACAGTGTAGTACAGTAGTACAGAGTGTTGTACAGTAGTACACAGTGTAGTACAGTAGTACACAGTGTAGTACAGCAGTACACCACATAGTACACACTAGTACAGTGTAGTACAGTAGTACACAGTGTAGTACAGTAATACCCAGTGTAGCATAGTGGTAGACAGTGTTGTAAACACTAGTACACAGTGTAGTACAGTAGTACACAGTGTAGTACAGCAGTACACAGTGTTGTACAGTAGTGTGTACAACACTGTACTGCTGTACTACACTGTGTACTACTATACAAAACTGTGTACTACTGTACGACACTGTACTGCTGTACTAGACTGTCTACTTCTGTACTACACGGTGTACTACTGCACTCAACTGTGTACTGTACTACACTGTGTACTTCTGTACTACACTGTGTACTACTGTACTCAACTGTGTACTGCTGTACTACACTGTACTTCTGTACTACACTGTGTACTAGTGTGTACTACACTGTGTACTGCTGTACTACACTGTGTACTTCTGTACTACACTGTGTACTACTGTACTCAACTGTGTACTGCTGTACTACACTGTACTTCTGTACTACACTGTGTACTAGTGTGTACTAGACTGTGTACTGCTGTACTACACCGTGTACTGCTGTACTACACTGTGTACTACTGTACAACACTGTGTACTGCTTTACTACACTGTACTGCTGTACTACACTGTGTACAACTGTACTACTGTACTACTTTATGTACTAGTGTGTACTACACTGTGTACTACTGTACAACACTGTGTACTACATTGTACAAACTAGTACACAGTGTAGTAGAGCAGTACACAGTGTAGTACAGTAGTACAGAGTGTTGTAATGTAGTACACAGTGTAGTACAGTAGTACACAGTGTAGTACAGCAGTACACCGCGTAGTACACACTAGTACAGTGTAGTACAGTAGTACAAAGTGTAGTACAGTAGTACACAGTGTTGTACAGTAGTACACAGTGTAGTACAGTAGTACACAGTGTAGTACAGTGGTACATAGTGTAGTACAGTAGTACACAGTGTTGTATAGCAGTACACAATGTTGTATAGTAGAACACAGTTTAGTACAGCAGTACACAGTGTTGTATAGTAGTACAGTGTAGTACAGTAGTAAACAGTGTAGTACAGTAGTACACAGTTTAGTACAGCAGTACACAGTGTTGTATAGTAGTACACAGTGTAGTACAGTAGTACACAGTGTAGTACAGTATTACACAGTGTTGTATAGCACTACACAGTGTAGTACAGTAGTACACAGTGTAGTACAGTAGTACACAGTGTTGTACAGTAGAACACAGTGTAGTACAGTAGTACACAGTGTTGTATAGTAGTACACAGTGTAGTACAGTAGTACACAGTGTAGTACAGCAGTACACAGTGTTGTACAGTAGAACACAGTGTAGTACAGTAGTACACAGTGTTGTACAGTAATACCCAGTGTAGCATAGTGGTACACAGTGTTGTAAACACTAGTACACAGTGTAGTACAGTAGTAAACAGTGTAGTACAGCAGTACACAGTGTTGTACAGTAGTACACAGTGTTGTACAGTAGTACACAGTGTAGTACAGTAGTACACAGTGTTGTACAGTAGAACACAGTGTAGTACAGTAGTACACAGTGTCGTACAGTAGTACACAGTGTAGTACAGTAGTACACAGTGTTGTACAGCAGTACACGGTGTAGTACAGTAGTTCACAGTGTCGTATAGTAGTACACAGTGTAGTACAGTAGAACATAGTGTGGTACAGTAGTACACAGTGTTGTATAGCAGTACACAGTGTTGTATAGTAGAACACAGTGTAGTACAGTAGTACACAGTGTAGTACAGTAGTACACAGTGTTGTATAGCAGTACACAGTGTTGTACAATAGAACACAGTGTAGTACAGTAGTACACAGTGTTGTACAGCAGTACACAGTGTAGTACAGTAGTACACAGTGTAGTACAGCAGTACACAGTGTTGTACAGTAGTACACAGTGTTGTACAGTAGTACACAGTGTAGTACAGTAGTACACAGTGTCGTACAGTAGTACGCAGTGTTGTATCGTAGAACACAGTGTAGTACAGAAGTACACAGTGTTGTACAGCAGTACACAGTGTAGTACAGTAGTACACAGTGTTGTACAGCAGTACACAGTGTTGTACAGTAGAACACAGTGTTGTATCGTAGAACACAGTGTAGTACAGAAGTACACAGTGTTGTACAGCAGTACACAGTGTAGTACAGTAGAACACAGTGTTGTACAGTAGAACACAGTGTTGTATAGTAGTACACAGTATAGTATAGTAGTACACAGTGTTGTATAGTAGAACACAGTGTAGTACAGTAGTACACAGTGTTGTACAGCAGTACACAGTGTAGTACAGTAGTACACAGTGTCGTACAGTAGTACACAGTGTAGTACAGTAGTACACAGTGTTGTACAGCAGTACACGGTGTAGTACAGTAGTTCACAGTGTCGTATAGTAGTACACAGTGTAGTACAGTAGAACATAGTGTGGTACAGTAGTACACAGTGTTGTATAGCAGTACACAGTGTTGTATAGTAGAACACAGTGTAGTACAGTAGTACACAGTGTAGTACAGTAGTACACAGTGTTGTATAGCAGTACACAGTGTTGTACAATAGAACACAGTGTAGTACAGTAGTACACAGTGTTGTACAGCAGTACACAGTGTAGTACAGTAGTACACAGTGTAGTACAGCAGTACACAGTGTTGTACAGTAGTACACAGTGTTGTACAGTAGTACACAGTGTAGTACAGTAGTACACAGTGTCGTACAGTAGTACACAGTGTAGTACAGTAGTACACAGTGTTGTATCGTAGAACACAGTGTAGTACAGAAGTACACAGTGTTGTACAGCAGTACACAGTGTAGTACAGTAGTACACAGTGTTGTACAGCAGTACACAGTGTTGTACAGTAGAACACAGTGTTGTATCGTAGAACACAGTGTAGTACAGAAGTACACAGTGTTGTACAGCAAAACACAGTGTAGTACAGTAGAACACAGTGTTGTACAGTAGAACACAGTGTTGTATAGTAGTACACAGTGTAGTACAGTAGTACACAGTGTTGTACAGTAGAACACAGTGTAGTACAGTAGTACACAGTGTTGTACAGTAATACCCAGTGTAGCATAGTGGTACACAGTGTTGTAAACACTAGTACACAGTGTAGTACAGTAGTACACAGTGTAGTACAGCAGTACACAGTGTTGTACAGTAGTACACAGTGTTGTACAGTAGTACACAGTGTAGTACAGTAGTACACAGTGTTGTACAGTAGAACACAGTGTAGTACAGTAGTACACAGTGTCGTACAGTAGTACACAGTGTAGTACAGTAGTACACAGTGTTGTACAGCAGTACACGGTGTAGTACAGTAGTTCACAGTGTCGTATAGTAGTACACAGTGTAGTACAGTAGAACATAGTGTGGTACAGTAGTACACAGTGTTGTATAGCAGTACACAGTGTTGTATAGTAGAACACAGTGTAGTACAGTAGTACACAGTGTAGTACAGTAGTACACAGTGTTGTATAGCAGTACACAGTGTTGTACAATAGAACACAGTGTAGTACAGTAGTACACAGTGTTGTACAGCAGTACACAGTGTAGTACAGTAGTACACAGTGTAGTACAGCAGTACACAGTGTTGTACAGTAGTACACAGTGTTGTACAGTAGTACACAGTGTAGTACAGTAGTACACAGTGTCGTACAGTAGTACGCAGTGTTGTATCGTAGAACACAGTGTAGTACAGAAGTACACAGTGTTGTACAGCAGTACACAGTGTAGTACAGTAGTACACAGTGTTGTACAGCAGTACACAGTGTTGTACAGTAGAACACAGTGTTGTATCGTAGAACACAGTGTAGTACAGAAGTACACAGTGTTGTACAGCAGTACACAGTGTAGTACAGTAGAACACAGTGTTGTACAGTAGAACACAGTGTTGTATAGTAGTACACAGTATAGTATAGTAGTACACAGTGTTGTATAGTAGAACACAGTGTAGTACAGTAGTACACAGTGTTGTACAGCAGTACACAGTGTAGTACAGTAGTACACAGTGTCGTACAGTAGTACACAGTGTAGTACAGTAGTACACAGTGTTGTACAGCAGTACACGGTGTAGTACAGTAGTTCACAGTGTCGTATAGTAGTACACAGTGTAGTACAGTAGAACATAGTGTGGTACAGTAGTACACAGTGTTGTATAGCAGTACACAGTGTTGTATAGTAGAACACAGTGTAGTACAGTAGTACACAGTGTAGTACAGTAGTACACAGTGTTGTATAGCAGTACACAGTGTTGTACAATAGAACACAGTGTAGTACAGTAGTACACAGTGTTGTACAGCAGTACACAGTGTAGTACAGTAGTACACAGTGTAGTACAGCAGTACACAGTGTTGTACAGTAGTACACAGTGTTGTACAGTAGTACACAGTGTAGTACAGTAGTACACAGTGTCGTACAGTAGTACACAGTGTAGTACAGTAGTACACAGTGTTGTATCGTAGAACACAGTGTAGTACAGAAGTACACAGTGTTGTACAGCAGTACACAGTGTAGTACAGTAGTACACAGTGTTGTACAGCAGTACACAGTGTTGTACAGTAGAACACAGTGTTGTATCGTAGAACACAGTGTAGTACAGAAGTACACAGTGTTGTACAGCAGTACACAGTGTAGTACAGTAGAACACAGTGTTGTACAGTAGAACACAGTGTTGTATAGTAGTACACAGTGTAGTATAGTAGTACACAGTGTTGTATAGTAGTACACAGTGTAGTACAGTAGTACACAGTGTTGTACAGTAGTACACAGTGTAGTACAGCAGTACACAGTGTTGTCCAGTAGTACACAGTGTTGTACAGTAGTACACAGTGTAGTACAGTAGTACACAGTGTAGTACAGTAGTACACAGTGTTGTACAGTAGTACACAGTGTAGTACAGCAGTACACAGTGTTGTACAGTAGTACACAGTGTAGTACAACAGTACACAGTGTAGTACAGCGGTACACAGTGTTGTATAGTAGTACACAGTGTTGTACAGTAGTACACAGTGTAGTACAGTAGTACACAGTGTTGTACAGTAGTACACAGTGTAGTACAGTAGTACACAGTGTTGTATAGTAGTACACAGTGTAGTACAGTAGTACACAGTGTTGTACAGTAGTACACAGTGTTGTATAGTAGTACACAGTGTTGTATTGTAGTACACAGTGTAGTACAGCAGTACACAGTGTTGTATAGTAGTACACAGTGTAGTACAGTAGTACACAGTGTTGTATAGTAGTACACAGTGTAGTACAGTAGTACACAGTGTAGTACAGTAGTACACAGTGTTGTACAGTAGTACACAGTGTTGTATAGTAGTACACAGTGTTGTATAGTAGTACACAGTGTAGTACAGCAGTACACAGTGTTGTATAGTAGTACACAGTGTAGTACAGTAGTACACAGTGTAGTACAGCAGTACACAGTGTTGTATAGTAGTACACAGTGTAGTACAGTAGTACACAGTGTTGTACAGTAGTACAGTGTAGTACAGCAGTACACAGTGTTGTACAGTAGTACACAGTGTAGTACAGCGGTACACAGTGTAGTACAGCGGTACACAGTGTTGTACAGTAGTACACAGTGTAGTACAGCAGTACACAGTGTTGTACAGTAGTACACAGTGTTGTACAGTAGTACAGTGTAGTACAGCAGTACACAGTGTTGTACAGTAGTACACAGTGTTGTACAGTAGTACACAGTGTAGTACAGCAGTACACAGTGTTGTACAGTAGTACACAGTGTAGTACAGCAGTACACAGTGTTGTACAGTAGTACACAGTGTTGTACAGTAGTACACAGTGTAGTACAGTAGTACACAGTGTTGTATAGTAGTACACAGTGTAGTACAGTAGTACACAGTGTTGTACAGTAGTACACAGTGTAGTACAGCAGTACACAGTGTTGTACAGTAGTACACAGTGTTGTACAGTAGTACACAGTGTAGTACAGTAGTACACAGTGTAGTACAGCAGTATACAGTGTAGTACAGTAGTACACAGTGTAGTACAGCAGTACACAGTGTTGTACAGTAGTACACAGTGTTGTACAGTAGTACACAGTGTAGTACAGCAGTACACAGTGTTGTCCAGTAGTACAGTGTTGTACAGCAGTACACAGTGTTGTATAGTAGTACACAGTGTAGTACAGCAGTACACAGTGTTGTATAGTAGTACACAGTGTAGTACAGTAGTACACAGTGTTGTACAGTAGTACACAGTGTAGTACAGCAGTACACAGTGTAGTACAGTAGTACACAGTGTAGTACAGCAGTACACAGTGTTGTACAGTAGTACACAGTGTAGTACAACAGTACACAGTGTAGTACAGCGGTACACAGTGTTGTATAGTAGTACACAGTGTTGTACAGTAGTACACAGTGTAGTACAGTAGTACACAGTGTTGTACAGTAGTACACAGTGTAGTACAGTAGTACACAGTGTAGTACAGTAGTACACAGTGTAGTACAGCAGTACACAGTGTTGTATAGTAGTACACAGTGTAGTACAGTAGTACACAGTGTAGTACAGCAGTACAGTGTAGTACAGCAGTACACAGTGTTGTATAGTAGTACACAGTGTAGTACAGTAGTACACAGTGTAGTACAGCAGTACACAGTGTTGTACAGTAGTACACAGTGTAGTACAGCAGTACACAGTGTTGTCCAGTAGTACACAGTGTTGTACAGTAGTACACAGTGTAGTACAGTAGTACAGTGTTGTATAGTAGTACACAGTGTAGTACAGTAGTACACAGTGTAGTACAGTAGTACACAGTGTTGTACAGTAGTACACAGTGTTGTATAGTAGTACACAGTGTTGTATAGTAGTACACAGTGTAGTACAGCAGTACACAGTGTTGTATAGTAGTACACAGTGTAGTACAGTAGTACACAGTGTAGTACAGCAGTACACAGTGTTGTATAGTAGTACACAGTGTAGTACAGTAGTACACAGTGTTGTACAGTAGTACACAGTGTAGTACAGCAGTACACAGTGTTGTACAGTAGTACACAGTGTAGTACAGCAGTACACAGTGTTGTATAGTAGTACACAGTGTAGTACAGTAGTACACAGTGTTGTACAGTAGTACACAGTGTAGTACAGCAGTACACAGTGTTGTACAGTAGTACACAGTGTAGTACAGCAGTACACAGTGTTGTACAGTAGTACACAGTGTATTACAGCAGTACACAGTGTTGTACAGTAGTACACAGTGTAGTACAGCAGTACACAGTGTTGTACAGTAGTACACAGTGTTGTACAGTAGTACACAGTGTAGTACAGCAGTACACAGTGTTGTACAGTAGTACACAGTGTTGTACAGTAGTACACAGTGTAGTACAGTAGTACACAGTGTTGTATAGTAGTACACAGTGTAGTACAGTAGTACACAGTGTTGTACAGTAGTACACAGTGTAGTACAGTAGTACACAGTGTTGTATAGTAGTACACAGTGTAGTACAGTAGTACACAGTGTTGTACAGTAGTACACAGTGTTGTACAGTAGTACACAGTGTAGTACAGTAGTACACAGTGTTGTATAGTAGTACACAGTGTAGTACAGTAGTACACAGTGTAGTACAATAGTACACAGTGTTGTATAGTAGAACACAGTTTAGTACAGTCGTACATGCAGTACATACCTCCCTCAGTGATTTCAGTACTCACAGGTCAGACTGCTGCATGCTGGTACATGATGTACTGCATCAGTAGTGGACTCCAAGTCCCATAATGCATCAGTTATTTCAGTACTACAAAGCGTTTTCCTCATTATAATCTTCACTCCTACAGAATGTCACTATAAACAGCACGACGCCTTACACAGTGTGTGTATGCAGAAGAATAATTATACACCAATATATTAACAGTATCACTGCATGTGTATCAGTATGTAGTAATAATAATATGTATCAGTATATATACTGTATAATATTAATAATAATAATGTCAATGTGCTGCATCACTCCTAGAGTAACGCTGTTATGTTTACAGTATTTGCAGTAGAAGGTGGTAGAAGTACTCAGGTCCTTTACTTCAGTAAAAGTAGAAATACGTAAACATACTCCATTACAAGTCAAAGTCCTGAATTCAAAACGGATGAATGGATGAATACATGAAAGAGTATTTTAATGTTTAGTTGAGCCGATTTGAACTCTTATATTTTGTTATTATATGTATTTATTTATTTTGTGTTAATATTGTTCGTTCATTGTTAGCATTTTTAAGTAATTAGACTTTCCTGCTGATGAATTGCTTAAAAATGTTATTTGGTTTTATATTCATTAAATGTTCATGTTTTCTACTTCTTACCAACATATCTTCAATCATTTTAGAAAACATTTGTGTAGTTAAACATATTTATTTATAGCAGAAAGCAACATAATGTTCTGTGTTCAGTTATCGGCCTTCATTTGATGAGCTGAACATCCAAACATCAAGCAGCTGCAACAACAATATTACATTATGTTGCTTTAACCTTTCAGTTGCTGCTGGTTTGAATTCTGTCCCACTGATGATGGCAGAGAGGGCAACGCGAGCCAAACAGCCCGGTCTCCTCCACACGCTCCGTACTACCACTCACTTACATCCAGCAGTGTATAACAACAATAATGATAAGAATAGGTAGCAATATGTATATTCTGTATAAGAATAAGAATAATAATTGGTATCAGTGTATATAATCTACAAAACAATACAAATCGCAAAAATAATAATTGCATTAATAGCAATCATATGTCTCAGTATATATAGTGTATGTCCCGCTGCATGAATGCTGTTATTGTCACAGTATGTATATGTGCAGAAGTAAATGTCACCTACAGTATATATATATATATATATATATATATATATATATATATATGTCTATAAATGTAAATATATATATATGTATGTATGTATACAGTAGGCTCTATAAATGCAGTGTGATCCTGGCTCCTTTAATAATAAGGTTATTGTGCACAGTATACATGCAGCCTACAGTATGCAGGTATACTATATACATATGTTACAATAATAATACATATATCTATATATCTATATTTGTATATATCTGACCCCGGTCGATGAGCTTGTCGATGTCCGGGTCCAGGCCCTTGAAGTAGCACTTCCTCCAGAGGCCGGAGTGAGCGGAGAACAGCGGCCTGCCGCACTCCGTCTCCAGGATGCCCATCCCCAGGATGGCCCGCCAGTTCTCCAGCAGCTCCTCCTCTCTGCTGCCCACATGGACGGGCTTCATCAGCGCCACGTCCCGCTGCCGGGCCCCGCCGCTGCCGGTGTCCACCAGCGGCAGGTGGTAGATGGGCATCTCCCGGTTCTTCTGGTCGTTGGAGTCGGATCCGTGGCGGTCGCAGTTGTCCTTGTGTCTGCGGGTGTCGGTCTCGTACCAGTGGTCGGAGGAGATGGCGGTGACCAGCAGCAGCAGCGCCAGCACGCTGAGCGAGAGGCTCACCGCGGACACCGTCACCGTCACCGGCCGGGCTCTCTCCATGGCCGGGACATGGACCGAGCCGCTCCCGGAGCAGGTCCCGGTGCTCCCGGAGCAGGTCCCGGTGCTGGTCCCGGTGCTCCCGGTACTGGTGTTCGCTCGGTTCCCGCCGCTTTTTCCGTTACTGGGCATCTTCTGCTGCCATCCTCGCGCCCGTCAGCCGTTCCCCGTTTGCCCTCGAGAGCGCGTTGTCATGCCGACTGACGGAGCGTCAGAGCTGTGTCAAGGTGACGGCAAGCGGACACAGCGATACCGGAAGTTCACAGAGACAGCCTTCAAAATAAAGCAGTTTTAACTCACTAAAGATAATAAAATAATAATTCAGTTAGTTCACACCCACAGATCTGTATGGAGCATGTTCAATATTTTAGATATATTTGGTTTGATTTAAAACTGGATGGATATAGTTTTATATCGTCAACTAATGTTTTTAAACAATGACTACGATGTTGCTAAAATGTAAGAAAAGGACATTTGATTTTGTCATTTGAACAATTTTAAGAAAGTTTTTTTAAAGATGGATTGTCTTTGCTCTCTGATCAGGATCAGTTTCAGTTATTTTACAGTAAACAGATTTATTAGTGGATCTAATCCTGAGACCAGGAGGCTGAGCTGCAGTCTGACACGTAAAGCCCCAGAGTGACTGTCTGCCCCACGACAACTGAAATGATTAAAATCAATATTAAACAGAAGAGGAATTAGACATAAAACCTAATAAATATTAGCACCACTGCAAAAGTGCAACTAATCAGAAAACTTAAATGTGGGCTCTGAAACATCAAATGTTTGTCATTCAAAGCTGGACTGGTAAATAATTTCATTTTAGATAATCAGATTTATATTGTCTCACTGAAACCTGAGACATGAAGAATATGTCTAAATAAATCCACTCGTCATGTTAATACTCACGTTCCAGCTGTATTCAACTGAATCCTATCAATCAATCCTAAGCCTAAACTAAACTATAACTCTTTTGAAAGCCTTGTTCTTACGCTCTGAAACCCAACATGGAAACAATAAAGCCAGTTTTATTTGTTACTGTGTACCGCCCTCCTGGTCCGTATTCTGAAGTTCTATCTGAACTCTGAGTTTTTATCAAGTTTAGTCCTTAAAGCAGATAAAGTAATTATTGTAGGTGACTTTAATATTCATGTGGATGTTGATAGTGAGCCTTAATAATGCATTTATCTCAATATTAGATTCACTGGGTTCAGTCAGAATGTACATGTTTAAACCACACTCTGGACCTTGTTCTGGGATATGGTGTTGAAATTGAAAGTTTATCAGTGTGTCCACATAATCCTCTTTTATCAGACCATTTTAATAACTTCTGAAGTCCTGTTACTGGACTACAAGCCAGCAGAACATCCTACGCTCGATGTTTATCTGAAAGTGCTGTGACTAAATTTAAGGAAGTGATTAATTCAACATCATGTCTCAATATCAATATAACAGACCCCCAAACCTGCAATCTAAAACTAAAGTCGAGGAAACTTGAAAGGACATGTCGTTCCACCAAGCTGAAATAATCTGGTTTAGTCTGCTAGATAATCTTACAACATATAAGAAGGCTCTCCGTAATGCCAGAGCAGCTTATTACGCTTCCTTAACAGAAGAACATAAGAACAACCCCAGGTTTCTGTTCAGCACTGAGGCTGACAGAGAGCCACAGCTCTACAGAGCCTTCTGTTCCTGTATCTCTCAGTAGTGACGACTTCATGAGCTTCTTTAACCAGAAAATATATGCAACATAATGTAATATTGTTGTTGCAGCTGCTTGATGTTTGGATGTTCAGCTCACCAAATTAAGGCCGATAACTGAACACAGAACATTATGTTGCTTTCTGCTATAAATAAATATGTTTAACTACACAAATGTTTTCTAAAATGATTGAAGATATGTTGGTAAGAAGTAGAAAACATGAACATTTAATGAATATAAAACCAAATAACATTTTTAAGCAATTCATCAGCAGGAAAGTCTAATTACTTAAAAATGCTAACAATGAACGAACAATATTAACACAAAATAAATAAATACATATAATAACAAAATATAAGAGTTCAAATCGGCTCAACTAAACATTAAAATACTCTTTCATGTATTCATCCATTCATCCGTTTTGAATTCAGGACTTTGACTTGTAATGGAGTATGTTTACATATTTCTACTTTTACTGAAGTAAAGGATCTGAGTACTTCTACCACCTTCTACTGCAAATACTGTAAACATAACAGCGTTACTCTAGGAGTGATGCAGCACATTGACATTAGCACTAGTCGGTCCTGCCCATGCAGGCCATGTAGGCGCAATCTGTTGCTGTATTTGTCCTCCTGTTGTTTCTTGGAATTCTACTGCATTTCTTCATCATTTCCTTTCTATAAGCTGGACAAAGCTGTCAAGCTGCGGGTGGTGGGGTAAGTGTCCCTCAGGGCAGCCCAGTAATCAGTCCTGTACTGATTGAATGACATCTTATCATCAGCCATACTGCATCTGGCTTTGATATCCATTTCCTTCCTGTGCCCTTATTCTTCCTTCCAGTCTGCCGATGAGAGTCCTCAAATCTCCCACACACACTCGGTCTCCTGCTGTTTATTTCTCAAATTCTCCAATCCATTTCTGTCCTCCTGAGGCGAGGGGAGGTAGTTTGGAAACTCTCCATGTCGTGATGACTCCATGCTTGGTATATCGTGTTCCCTCCTTGAGTTGTCATGAGTGGCATCTGGAACCCTGACTTTGATTCTTTTGTCTGCTGTCTGGTTCTCCCTGCATTTGGTTTATGTTCTTTCAATGTTAGACTTCCCTTTTAATACGTAGAATGTCTTGAATTCCTCTTCACTGTCTGAGTGTTCTGTAATGGAAATTCCTCCTGATGCCTTTGACTGTCTGGCTATTGACTCTTCTTCTCCTTTATGATCTCTTTCATCTCGAGCACCTTTGCCCTCTGAGGGTTGTCTGCTCCTTGGTCTATCGTCATGTCTCTCACCGTTGGTATAGCCTGTTCTAATAGGTAGACCAAAGTACTGGTCCCCCATTTCCCCCATTGCTGCTTCCTCTCCGCATTCTTTTCCGTTTTGTCTTGTTTCTTCGTCTGCCCTCATGCTCTGCAGACTGTCATGGGGGTGGAGCGTCCGAATTAGATTTGGGGTAGAGAAGGCATTATCTTGGTTCCTTCTCTCGTTCATTATCAGGCTGTGTTCCATCATTCTCTCTGCGTTGGCTGCGATTTCTAAGACTTGTTTCAACAGATATTCCACCTGCCTGACTTTCTCACTTTCCCCAACTTCCAGAAATCCTCCTTTCACGTCTAGGATGGGTGCCTGAACTGGAGCGGAATGAAAAGGATTTACATTGGATGAGTATGCCGGAGAGGCGGTTGCTTGGGTCAAATCTGGGTAGTGCTGAGGAGTACATGGAGTAGGTGCCGTTTCCTCTTCCTTGCTTTCTCTTCTGCTTTCTTGACAACACAGATTGTGTCAGGCCCAGTTTGTGGTATGTTCTTAAGATGTAGAAGGAGACACACGGCTCAAGCTTTTCTTCTTCCTGCTTTCTCGGCTGCTCTCTTTGCAGCTCCAAATCGTCGTTTTTCTCCTGTTCTCTCCCATGCTGCTATCTGTTGTCGATATTCTCCATTCTCAAAATCAAACACTGCTTTTCTTTGGATTGCAGTAGGACCAGGCTGATAATCTTCTGGAATCAGTCCTCTTGCTTGCCACAGTAGTGGTAGCTTTCTCATTTTTTTCTATAACTTTCTTTCTGTTAATAGGTTGAGTGGAGGCTTCCATTCTTTTGAAAACCTTTATTTTAAAATCAGCTGTAGATCCAGGCTTGACTTTTTTTGAATCCATTATATTTGTTTATTTGTAAAGGTTATGTCACTTATGTGTTGTTGAGGTTGAGGTATTTTTGATTTAATTAATAAAATATATATATTTTTTTATTTTTAAAACTTGTCCTCTAGGGGACTATTTTTATTCTTATTATTACACTTCTATCATTGTACTCTAGGTGGAGGCATTTAAATGTATGGGTGTCATTTCAAACTTGTCCTCTAAGGCAGGGGTTCCCAAATTTCTGTGGCCAAGGCACACCAAAGACCAAGCCAAAATCTCAAGGCACACCTGTGTTCATATCCGGGCAAAATCCCCTCTAACACATCGTATCACTGTCATCACTCTGTGAACATTTATTTATTTAGTCCTTGTAAGAAGCTATTCTCCTTCACACTAGTAGAGAGCCTTTGATGTGTCACACTCTAATATATCCCACCATGTGCAAATGGCTAAAATGGGTTCACTTTGACAGATTTATTTTTAATTTTTATAATAATAAGCATTATTAGTATAGCACCTTTCATACAAGAAGTGCAGCCCAAAGTGCTTCACAGCAAAAACATAACAATTAGTACAAGGACAGAATAAGAGCATTTACAGTACAATAATCACAGTGTTGATGTAAATGAGTCTGAAGTACCATTATAAAAATAACCGAATTAAAATAATATAATACAGCAGAATTAAAATTGTATAATAATAGCTGAATTAAAATAGCAGAGAACGCGTTATGGTTTCCCCAATTGTTAGAGTTGTGTTAAACTTTTAGACTTCTCTGGTCGATACTTTACTTCCCTTTGTCCCCGTTGTACAAAGTTAAAGCAGAGAAATTATTGTTTTTTTTATATTTAGGCCAAAGCATATCAGACCTATTGTTTCTATATTGTGAAATAAGTGTGTAGGACAAAGTACCGATAAAGTACAGTGTTTCCCTGCGCTGCGCCCCCCCACATGTTTTTGTTTTTTTATATATTCACAACTCACTTTTCACATTGAACAGGTGCTCTTTTATTAAATAAACTAAATGTTTAAGTCATTTATCTCATTTATGTGCACGTTTCAGTTGCTTTGCGTATTTACATCCTCTCCTCTGCTTTGCTTCGTGAAGTGCGGAGCTCCGCTTCCGAACCAACACACACGCGCGCAAACACTTACAGTAAGAGACAGAGTGGAGGAAAGGTAAGGCGAGAACTTATTAAATCTGCGCCACGCATGGACCTGATCCAGCCCAGGCAGCACCCCGCAGAGCCGTAAACCTAGGGGAAACACTGAAGTAAATAAAACAATCATTCATAACCTTGTGTACAGTTAAATGCAATAGGCCTAATTGTTTCTACTTGTTAGTTCTACTTCCCACCCCAATGCTTCAGAGTAAGACTCAAGGTTCCGTTTATTATAATTCACTTCCCTAGCCCTAGCAACAAGTAGCTAGTTACTGGCCTAGTGAGGTTTTGTTATAATCAGTTCCTTCTGATAAGTCTTTTCAACTTCTAAATAACATAAAAACCTCCCCACAGTTCCCCTATATCTAACAACCGCCAGCCAGTCAGTTTGTATGGAATTTACCCAAGCAACAAACTACAAACTTCTTAGTTATCTCAAAGTATTTATTAAAGTGACTACATTGAAGTAGTTAGCTATCTCTCAATTAAACAGATAAATCCTATCTTAAAATTTCTCAAGGCATTTTATTTCCTGTCCCTAGGGCATTGTCCTCTCTCATTGGTTGGCTGGGGGCCCCCACCTCATAGCGCTGACGTCATCCTTTGGTTCTTCTGACGCCCACAAGAGGGCATTCCTGTAGCATATTCATTCTAGGGAATCCTCTACCTGACTAATAAATACATTCAGTGCTTAATGCTCTTTGGTCCTAAGTAAACAACTAGCTACAAGCTCATAATACTTCAATTCAGTGGTGCACTAATACATAAAATAAGTGACTATTACATATTTGAGGTAAACAAATACATGTCAATACATTCAGAAGTTTATTATATCACAATACCTTTTAAGCCTTAATATAGTGAGTGAGTTATATACCCCCTTACAGTGAGTATCCAAAGAGACCACAGTGTGTCCTGCAGCTGTAAACATGTTTATTCTGCTGTAAGGTTTAACTTGCAGGTCTGTGCAGACGAAGCTTCAAGTGGCCGTTAGAGGAACTGCAGGTTCCGGCTTCACTGCTCCGGTTGCTTCTTTACCAGCTTTAGCAGCTGCATTAAAGTGAGAGGCGGAGCTGTCAACTGATCACCATCTGGTGGTAAGTTGGATCAAGGGGTGGGGGAAGACTCTGGACAGACCTGGTAAGCCCAAACGGGTAGTGCAGGTGAACTGGGAACGTCTGGAAGAAGACTCTGTCCGGGAGATCTTCAACTCACACCTCCGGCGGAGAGTTTCAGACATCACTGTGGAGGTTGGGGGCATTGATCCTGAGTGGGCGATGTTCAAAACCTCTATCGCTGAAGCTGCGGTGAGGAGCTGTGGTCTCAAGGTCTTAGGTGCCTCAAGGGGCGGTAACCCTCGAACACCATGGTCGACCCCGGTGGTCAGGGAAGCCGTTCGACTGAGGGAGTCCTTCAGGGTTATGTTATGTTGCAGGGTACCGACTGACTCGAGGCAAAGCTGCGGGTGTGGGAGAAGTTCGGAGAAGATATGGAGAAGGACTTTCGGTCGGCACCAAGGTGCTTCTGGAAAACCGTTGGGAACCTCAGGAGGGGGAAGTATCCAAGCTGTGCATAGCAAGGGTGGGACCCTGCTGACTTCGACTGAGAAGGTTATCGGGCGGTGGAAGGAGCACTTTGAGGAACTCCTGAATCCGACTAACACGCCCTCTATGGTAAAGGCAGAGCTGGAAGCTGATGGGGGACCATTGTCAATTTCCCTGTTGGAAGTCACTGACGTAGTCAAACAACTCCATAGTGGCAAAGCCACAGCGGTTGATGAGATCCGTCCAGAAATGCTGAAGGCTTTGGGTGTTGAGGGGCTGTCTTGGTTGACACGCCTCGTCAACATTGCGTGGAAGTCTGGGACAGTGCCTAGGGGGTGGCAGACCGGGGTGGTGGTTCCCCTATTCAAAAAGGGGACCAGAGAGTGTGTGCCAACTACAGGAGTATCACACTTCTCAGCCTCCCTGGTAAAGTCTACTCTAAGGTGCTGGAAAGGAGGATTCGGCCGATAGTCGAACCTCTGATTGAAGAGGAACAATGCGGATTCCGTCCTGGTCATGGAACAACGGACCAACTGTTCACTCTCGCAAGG